>NC_033623.1:3673458-3841030 GCF_001540865.1 Ananas comosus | reverse complement strand
TATAAAAGTAGTATTATTTTTTATTTTTATTTTCATGTAGGCTCGTAGGTGAGACGTGCATGGTTAGAACTCGTGCTAGGTGAGACGTGCATGGTTGGAACTCGTGCTTCTCCCCAAAAAGCCTTGCCTTGTCCTGATTGCCATGATGAAAGCTTTTTTTTTTGGTTACTAGTCATGTCTGATAATAATGTCTACACATTTTGGAAGGTAGAAATGAAAAAGTTGGGACAAAACATGGGTAATCATATGAAATATCGTTCGATCAGGTAAATTGGCTTCTGAAAAAATAGTATGTAAATTATTATTCGTCATTTCAACTGCTATATTATCCCAAAATTAGTAGCATTTAATATTATATTAGCACAAAAAAGATAATTTGATAACTGTGATAACTGAAGTAGCAGTCTAGATCATCTCCCAGTGACAAATTAGTTGGTATGTTATTTATCTTTAAAATGTATCACTGATATGAAATTGATTTAAAAACTTAATTATTATTGTATCATTAATTACAAAACAGTTACATAATCTTTACATTAGCGAAATATCAATATATATTTAGCCTACTAAATTAGATCGTTGGATTTAATTGCAGAAACTTGGGAAGTTCAAATTAAAAATTACAACAAATTAAAGTTTGAAGGCCAAAATGTCGCACTTCTCATAGTTTGAGAACCAAAAGTATAATTTAGACATAGAAAATTAGTGAAAAAGTATATAAAAATATATTTTTATATTTTTCGGTGCAGAAATTATATTATAACCAAATTGTCGTAATTAATTTACACCATGTGATATTTTTTATGAAAATAAACATAATATTTATCCATAGCATTTTCTTTTCTTACGTAACCCTTTTTTTCTATATTTACGAACAAAATCTAAATCAAATAAAATGAAAGATTTGGTACCGGAAGAAAAATTTTTAAAATGGGAAAACTTCAAAAACCCCCCGTGGATTCATACTTTCTCACTTTAGTACCCTATGGTTTAAAGTGTATCAATTTGTCCCCTTGTGGTTTTGTTTTTATCTTTTCGGCAGTTTTTTTCTTAATATTACGTTAAATTATATACAAAAAACTTCAGATACCCACCTAGATTTATCGAATATTTACTTTATTACCCTTTAATTTTAACTTTGTTACTGATTTAAGAGAAAATAATAATAAAATTGATAATAAAAAGAGAAAAACGAAACCACGGGGGGGCAAATTGATACACTTCAAACCACAGGGTACTAAAGTGAGAAAGTACGAAACCACAGTGTGGTTTTTTGAAGTTATCCCTTTTAAAATTTAGATAGTTAAATTAGAGCTGATGAAAGCTCAAATAAATTCTATGCATTTTAATTTTAATTTAATTTAATTTTATTTTTTTTGAGTTTGCAGATATTTTTGGATCACTCTTGTAAAAGAAATGTATGCATGGCTTTGTTGGAATTAATAATTCAAACTTAATTTAAATTTTAGTTAGAGATAGAGTATATCTAAATTATATATTGATGTAATTAGAGTAGGATTTGTTGTTATTCAAAATAAAAGCTAGATTTACCATCTCTTATAAGCTATATATATATATATATTATTATATATAATATTATATATATTATATATATTACTTTTTTTTTTGTTTTTTTTATATAGAGGCCTCTGTGCTCCTGAGCTGTTTTCGATGATGGAATTTCGAATTGACGATCGGGCCGTTAGACTTGATCTAGGGTATTTGAGTTTCTAGAAAATAATTTTGTGATTTTTCGATATTATTTACCTAGTGATCAAAAGAATTCAAAATTAATAATTTTTAATGGTTGATATCTGTCGTTTTCAAGTTTAACGGTGTAGAAGTATTCAAACAGATGAAATTTTGATAACAAAATTCTTTATCTATCTACAGCAGATCATATTTATGATCGAAAATTTTAGTGCTGTATCACCACTTTTAGAGGTTTTTTATTTTCAGCAGTTAAAATTTATGATTTTGAATTCTTTCGATTGTTAGGTAAATGATATCGAAAAATCGCAAAAAATTATTTTCTAGAAACTTCAAATACGTCAGATCAAGTCTAACGGAGTCGATCGTCGATTCGGAATTCCATCATCGAAAACAGCTCAGGAGCACGGAGGCCTCCGTGCTCTTGAAGCACAGCAGTCCTGCTATATATATATATAGAGTTGAGCTAGAATACTCTCGATAGTAAACGGGGCATTTACTATCGAGTTGTTTTCGATGATAGAGCTTCCAAATGACGATCGGCTCCGTTGAATATGATCTATACCATTAAAGTGTTTAGAAATCAAATTTCAAATCTTTTCGACATCATTTGCCTAATGATCAAAGGGTTTCAAAATTGTTTAATTTTAATGGTAGATAAGAGACATTTTCTCGTTTAACGGGTAAAGATATCCAAATCAATTGAATTTTGTTAGAAAATTCTTTAACTATTTAAAACAAGATCTATGCTCTTGATCTTGATTATAAGACTTCTATCATATTTTTTTAAAGAATATTCATTTTCAACCATTCATTTTCTGTTCACTAGATGGATAAAAGAACAATATCGAAAGTGCGTGAAATTTGATTTCTAGGTAGTTTAAATGGTTTAGATCATATTTAACGGAGCCGATGTCAATTGGGAAGCTCTATCATCGAAAACAACTCGATAGTAAAATACTCCGTTACTATCGAGATTCTAGCTCAACTCTCTCTCTCTCTCTCTCTCTCTCTCTCACTCTCTCCATATATATATATTATTATAATATATATATATATTATATATATATATATATATATAGAATTGAGCCTCTATGATTTTAAAAGTACCAAGTCATTGGTGCTGTAAGTTTTTAGCCCCTGGATTAAGGGATTTGCGGTTAAGATGATGTGGCCTCTTAGGTTGAGTGGTGGTTGTGTTGAATAGTTTATATATATATGAGTCCGGCTATAAAAATTACAAGCACCAAATACTTGGATTTTTACAAGCACCATAGCGGACTCATATATATATATATATAGAACTAGGCTAATATACTATTAATAGCACTAAGTCATTGGTGCTACCAATTTTTGGCATTGGATTAAGAGATGTGCGGTTAGGATGATGTGGACCCCCTAGGGTTGAGTGATGGTTGTTGAATAGTAAGTCTAACGGGTGAAAATGATCAAAAGGGTAGATCTAACGGCGGAAACTTAGTAAGCACCAAATCTTCGTGTATTAATAGCATAGAGCCGACTATATATATTATATATATATATAATATATATTATATATATATATTATTATATAGTAGTATATATAGAGTTAGACTGGCTACTTATTATAGCAAAATTCCATTTATTGCTACAATTTTTAGCCTTGGATCAACTCTTTTATTATTCTAACCATTTGGATTAAATACTATAACCAATGGGGACCACTCAACCCTAGGGGGACCGACTCACTCTAACCGATTAATATCATCCGACCCTATCAATTTTTCATCCTAAGGTAAAAACCTTGGTAGGAAAACAGAGTGTTGTTACTACTTAATAGTTATTCCAGCCTAATTCTATAATTATATATATATATATATAATATAGATATATATGTGTGTGTGTGTGTGTGTGTTAATAAGAGAAATGAGTTATAGTCGATATGGTTACACGGGTGTTGCCTAGAATATAATTAATTGTCTTTTATTAATAAAGTATTAGTTTAGTTTTTTTTCTTACTCTAATATTTTTTTATATTATTTTATTCTATTTTAGATCTTGAATTATATAATTGATATCGGTATAAATTAATATCGATTTCAACAATTAGTGTTAGAAAAAATCATGCTTCCAACAGGCTTATAAATAAGCTCAATTTCCGTAGGTAGATACATCAGTGAAGTACATGTACACCCAACCAACGGTTAGAATAGACCTTCTACTTTATATATGCTCAGGACTTGTACAAGAATGAAAATGATTTTTTGTTTGTGTGGTGCTTCGGGCGCCCCTCATTAATTATTGGGAGGATATTGCGCGTAATTTCGTGTGCAAAAAAATTAAATTCGACAGTTCAAGATATATTTCATCTTAATAATAGTAGCTAAACTAGCGGTAAAGGGCTTGGTCGTTGGTACCCGAGATTCCAAGTTCGAATCCTAATTGATTCACATTTCTATCTAAGTTTATTTCTAAATAAAATAAACGAAGTGGGTAGCGTGCTACCAATCTCTAAAAAAAAAAAAAGAAAAAAAGATAAACTGATCTGATTATTTGGAATTTTAATTCATGCGCTTCGGCCGTAGATAAGTGGCGCTCGTTTTGTCTTACAAAATGCTAGCTCTTAACATGTTGGTAATGTTTTTCGCCTTTTGAATCAATTAACACATGTCGTATGTTATTGCTAGCACATAAAAAAAAAATTTAAATTTTTTTTTTGGGAGAGAATGATGGTGGTATCTAGCTAGTTCGTTTTTCTTAAAAAATGAGCTCATCTTGACATGTGAATCTATTAAATTTTTAAATTTGAGACTTCATTCTGACATCAATCGTTTGTTAGGTAATGTACAAAAAGCTTATGTAGAAAATGTACAAAAAGCTTATGTAGAAAATGAAACATTTTGTAACTTCTGAAATTAAAGCCTTAAGAAATTGAAAATCCAAAGGCCATAAATAGCTCTTGGGTTCACTTTGCATTAACATAGCCAATTTTCTGTGTTCTAGTGGTAGATTCAATTTACCATAGGCTTATAAGTAGGGAAAATGACGGAGACCAAGAAACAAGAGGAAGAGTGCACTTGTAATTTCTGTTTCTAAGTAATAGAGTATTTAGTTTTTAGCAGAATCTCTATCTCTCTCTCTCGTCTCTTTTTGCACTTAGTCTTCGAGGGCGAGCAGGCCCAGACTAACAAAATTAAGACAGGTTTATTCATCTTCGAGTAAAAAGGCAGGTGCCGCTTGGAATTTTATGAATAAAACCAGTAAGTACGGTCACATAGCAACACTGACTCGATGTATAGAAAAAGCCAATCATGGCCAATATCAGTCCCCTTTAACTCCCAAGAGTTAGCTGAACAGAATAGGATGAAAACATTGTAAAGGAACAACTAGGAAAGGTCTAGCAATCAAAAGTGCGGCGGATCACGCTTAGTGGTGGATGGTGTAAATAGAAATGAATCTTTCCACTTCAATTCCTGTTCAATCCCCACCCTTATGTTTGTGATTTAGTAATTCAACTCCTCAATTAAACTACATGAGCTTATTAATTTCTCTCTAAAGTTGGTCATTTCTCTTATACTCGCAAAAATACTTTCTTGTTTTGCTTGATTAAACATAATCCTCGAAACAAACAAGCTCCTAATTTTTCAAACTTTTGAATATTAATGAACTGTTTTGGTAGTAATAAGGTGAGCAATGCTTTCTATACATTTGTGTATAGAGTATAAATTATAGACAACTATTCAAAGATAGTTGTTTACTCACTATTCTTATCATTTTTTTTGGTTATAATACTAAAAATTTCATTTTTTTTTCCTTAGTGAGCGATGCTTTCTCTATTTTCAAAAGAGAATATAAATTTTACACTTTATCCATCAAAAGATTTATATAATCGCACCAGTCGTATCACACCTCCATTTTAAAATTCGAAAAAACTGTACAAAATGAGATGCACGATTTACGCCTCACTTTTCGGTGTATATCAAGTATTTTTTTAAGAAAAAAAAAAACGAATGCAAAATTACATCCAATATATATAAATAGTATTTTTCATGATCTGATATATATCCCACATGGTGGGGTGTCGTAGTGGCCCAGGCAACAGGAAAGGAGTTGGCCTCACATTAAATTGAGATATAATTTGAGTAACAGTACTAGTCCTTGCCCGTAGTCCCTCTCGTACCTTCGTTTGTCGCCCGAGCATGCATGCACAATCCCTTACCATTTATTTTGCATATTAATTAATTAATTGTGGAAGATATATATTAATAAATGCCCGCATGGACTCAGGGGCTTATTCAAAAGTGTTAAAATTAGTTTTCAATTTGCAAAATTAAATTCACCTCACTTATTAGTGTATTTGACATGAAAATAAGTTGGGTCGATTTGGTAGTTCGGTTCAAATAACATATAGTGCTCACGAATCCGGCTACTATATTCTTATGAATACGATCGCTCTCGTTGTGACACCCCAATAGTCCCACATCGGATGGGAATGGGGTTGTCATTGGGTTTATAAGAGACTTAGACACTAATAATAATAACTGGACTTAAGCATTTTGGGCCGGTTGTTGGGCCCGACGAGTTATTGTTGCTAGTGGGCTGGGTCGTTACATTTAGTATGTGACACCCCAATAATCCCACATCGGATGGGAATGGGGTTGTCATTGGGTTTATAAGAGACTTAGACACTAGTAATAATAACTGGGCTTAAGCATTTTGGGCTGGTGGTTGGGCCCAACGAGTTATTGTTACTAGTGTGCTGGGTCGTTACACTCATATTCATAAATTATTTCCGATGTTAGAGCTTTCACACCGTTAACGTTATCTAGAACATTTAAAACGTTTAGAAATCAAATTTTATAATTTTTCGACATCAAATTTTATAATTTTTCGACATCATTTACCTTACGATCAAAAGGTCACAAAATTAACAATTTTTGGTGGCCGGTATAAGATATTTGCCAGTTTAACGGTGTAAAAGAATCGAAATCGGTTGAATTTTTGATAGAAAATTCTATTCACTACGTAGATAAAGATTAATAACTCCGATCATAAATTGAAGGATCCGAACATCCATTTTTAAGACGTCATTCGATTTTGACTGTTCATTTTAATTATACCCGCTTGATGAACTTTATTATGATTTCGAAAAATTACGAAATTTATTTTCTAGAAGAGTTTCAAATACTCTATATCATATTTAACGGGATGGATCGTCGATTCGGAAGCTCCATCATTAAAAACAACTTATGAGTATGAAGGGCTCTATACTCATAAAAGTATAGTAGCCCTAGCCTAGTGCTCAATCACTCCTATAAAATTAAAATGAGTGGTTGTAATATGACCAAGGAGTTTGGCGCCCACCAATTATGCCGACTTTTCTGGTCTAAGGTAGAAGGTCAGAACTAAATCTAATTAATAGAAAAGTTTTAAAGTCGAAGGGCCCGTTTGGTAACGAGGGCACTTGTTATTATTAGACATGATACACTTGTTCGTTTTTTGGTACAAATTATGTATATTTCAAGAAAACTGGTATGACTGCATGATCTATCATCACTTTCAAAAGGAAGAGTAATTTTTCATCGCAGTTTTTGGTTGTGCACAATGTACTCATATCAGAACCTCAAACTGATCCACCCCTATATGATACGCTGCGTGCTTACTCATTCCTCTTTATTGCTTCCAGGTGCATCCTATGTGCATTCATGTATCCCTATATCTTATCTTACATTTCAAACTTTCAGATAGTGTTTGGTTCGGAATAAAGGGGGAATAAAGCCCTGGTTAGATCCCTTTGTTTCCAAACGCTGTGTTTGGTAGCCGAGAATAGTAATTCTCGGATTTCTGGAATAAACTGGTATAAGACTGGAACTGCTGTTCCACCATTTTTTCTGGAACAAAATTTGTTCCCAGATTGCTTAAATAATAAATTTATTTATTTATTTATTATTTATAATTAATTATTAATAATTTAATGTATTTATTCATAAACTAATATTTATTTATTGATCAACCATTGATATTTCTATTAATCTAATTAATTTGTTTTACTAGTTATCTAGCTAAAATAATTTACTAACTAAGTAAAAAGTTAAATTATTTTTTTAATTAGTTAATTAATATGTTTTTATTATCTTATACAATATTCATAGATAATAAATTTATTAATTTATTAAATTATTTTTAAGTAATATTTTGATGTTAATTAATTAGATAATAATTTTAATTTTAAATTATAACTCTTGTTCCCCTTATTTCACTCTAACAATATTTATCTTATTCTTAGGAATAACTCAATTTTCATGCAAACGCAAAATTTGTCTAGTTTCCTCACTACAACAAAAACGGTCTATAGCGACACTTTTAAATGTCGGTATAGGTCAAAAAAAGTGCTGCTGACTAAATTACCGACACTTTTAAAAAGTGTTGCTATATGTGGGGTCGCTAGGTATATAGTGACAGTTAAAGAGTGTCGCTATAACCTAAAATAGTGCTGCTAATTTAGCAACACTTATTTAAGCATCTAGCAACCGCCAGAACTCTACCTCGTTGGCTGCGGTGGCGGAGGAGGACGAGAGGGAAGGGCCCTTCGTCTAGGATTTCAGTGGATTGAGTAAGGGAAGAAGGGGAGATGGTAATCGATTTTTCTTTTTTTTTTTTTCTTTTCTATTTGGAATCGGACCAAATGAGCTGGGTTGGATGGGTTGAATATAGAACCTTTTATTTTTTGTTGGATTCGGCTTTATACTTAGGCATTAGTAGATATTTTTTAAAATTTTGACATAAATGAGACACTTAGACAAAAGTGTCCCAAACATGTGTCCCTATAACCTAATTCTGTTATAGTGCCTACTTACATCTGAACTTGCGTTTATTTCTAGAATAAATCGTTCTTACTTATACCCGAACCAAACGCAGTCTTAAGTTATAGTATTTTTTCAATTTCAAGTTAGATTGTTAGAGTGAAGGCATGAGATGCGAATAGATAGCAGATGAAAGTTTATTCACAATGCATCAGGCACAGACAAAACTTATTACATTGTTAGGTCAGTATTTATCACTATAACCAACCAACACCTCTATTGTTGGTCTCCCTCTCTCACTTTATTGTTTCTACCTCCCCTGGTGCCTGTGTCTCCAACCATATATATCCTTTAGTTCACATGGATCCATGTGCTCCCAAATTGTACAAGCTATGCATGTGCTTCTGAAAAGAGGCTAATGAGGATATGCTCCTATAGCAAGCGAACTTAGGTTTAATCCACTAGCCCATTTGCTGCCATTATGTCATGTGGAAAGCTATATCCATTGTCCACCTAGCTGTTTGTCCAATCCTATTTGAAGCCCTGAAAAAGTAGTCCCCTCAAAGGCCTAAATCCAACTTATGTATCTTGAAAGGGAAGTATCTTGAGTATTTGATGATAATTAAATTAATTACTGCTGTTCTTTGAAAAAAATAAATTAATACATTAAAATAATTAGAATACCATCCAAGTTGATAATAGATTGTAAATAAAAGGGTTGGATCTATAGGATTGTTAGAGTAAACCATTAATTCTAAAGATTTGAGTTGTTAGAAAGATTCCGGCCGCCAGCCATTTCAAGTATAACTTAGCCCAACTTAGCCTCCATACACGGGTTTCAATTGTAACTCGACTCAACTGTGTTGAAAATAAGATCAAATTGTTAGTTAGATTTTTTAGTGAGACTTATTTTTATCTACATAGTTATGAGGGTAATTTCAAGTTAGATTTTTTAAGTTGTTAATTAGTTTAGATTTTAATTTTTTCATTATTATCCATATGCATGAGTTGAGCACTATAAAAAGCTAAAACTATGCAGAACAAGTGCAACATGAATTTGTTAATTATTCTCCACATTAATAAAGATATTTCCTCTTCATTTTTATTTTATTGCTCTATTCATTACCGCCATAACAAGTGGTATTAGCATGTCAGGTTTCATGAGAGGAGGCTACGTCGATGACGATCAACAGAGTCAGCGGATCCCAAACTACCCTTCCTATTTTCAAAGGGGAGAACCACGATTTCTGGTGCATCAAGATGAAGACGGTGCTATGGCTGCAAGATCTATGGGATCTTGTGGAGGAGTACACAGAAACTATCCCAGAGAATATGAAGAAGGACTAGAAAGCACTTTTCTTCATCCAGCAGGTTGTTGATGACTCGATTTTTTCGCACATTGTCGCTGCGACAAAATCAAAGAAAGCGTGGGATATGCTGCAGAAGGAGTATCAGGGTAGTTCAAAAGTACTTAGGGGCCGTTTGGTTGGATGTAGTTGCAAAAACAGTGTAGTTGGAAATACATGCAGTTGCAAATGCTGCAGTTATAAGTACACCTAGTCTGTTTGGTTCTATACAGTTGCAACTGTTGCAGTTACATTTCTTCTGTTTGGTAGGCTGCAGTTGAGATTTGTATTTATTAAATACTGTCACCTTTTAGATAGAAAGGTGAGATTACCTCTTCTTAGGATAACTTACTTATGAGATTATATAGTTATTAATTAAGACTTATATATATATATATATATAGTGAGGCTACTATGCTATCGGAAGCATGGAGCCTTCCGTGCTTCCAGCTCGTTTTCAATATTGCGACTTTCGAATCGTCGATTGGCTCCGTTAAACTTGATCTAGAGTATTTGAAGTACCTAGAAAATAAATTTTATTATTTTACGATATCATTTGCCTAGTGAACGAAGGGGCTCAAAATCAACGGCTGAAAATAAAAATCTTACGAAATATAATAATATGACATTAAAATTTTAAATCAAAGATATTAATTTTGTTTTATATAGTATAAAGAATTTTCTATCAAAATTTCACATGATTTGGATATTTCTACACCGTTAAACTTGCAAACGGTTCACTACGGCCATTGAAATTTGTTATTTTGAGCCATTGTCACTGGGCAAATGATATCGAAAAATAATAAATTTTATTTTCTAGGTACTCACATACTCTAGGATAAGGTAACGGCGATCCGACGATTCGAAAGTGCATCGAAAACGAGATGGTGCAGAAGGCTCGTCTTCGATGCATAGTAGGCCTACTTATATTATATATATTATTTTATATGAGTTATAATATAATATAGTTATGAGTGCGGCTAGGATGCTTATGGAAGTAGGGAGGGCTCGTGATTCTTTGTTTTCATGTTGGGACTTTCGCAATGACGATCGGTCCGTTAGACTTGATCTATAGTATTTGAAGTATCTAGAAATAAATTTTGTTGATTTTCAATCATTTGCTAGTGATCGAATGGCCTCAATCACACGGTGAAAGAAAATATACAAATATGATGGAATTTTTTTTTTTGGGGTAATTTTTAAAAAATAATTAAAAAAAGCTTTAGATCAAAAGTTATTGATCTTGTTTATATAGTATAAAGATTTTTATCATTTGTATGTTGATTTGATATTTACACGTGTAAACTTGACAATCGGTCACACGGGCCTGTTAAATTATTGATTTTGACCTTCGATCACTAGGCAATGATATTGAAAATCACAAATTTATTTTCTAGGGTATTCATACTCCAGATCAACTCTACGGAGGAGCGTCTATTAAAAGTTTTCGAAACATTCTGAAAACATTAGGTATACGGAGGCTCTGCTTCCATAAGTTTTAGGCACTACTATATGTGTATATGTGGTTTGTGTGAGCTTCGGTGCAAACGGACTCGTTGTTTGTGACCATGTGTGTGTGGGATGATGGGAGCTTTCCAATCGACTAGGAGTTTATATTAGTGTATTCACTTGAGTGATTTTAGAAATCAATTTAGTGTGTGTGTGTGGCATTATGATCAAAGGTTTGTTTGTTTGTTATGGTGTTGTTGTTCTGTTTGTGTGTGTGTACGTTATCCAAATCAGTGTGTGTTTTGCGTTAGAAATTTTTTAACTATTTGAAAGATCTATACTCTTGTTATGATTAAATTTCTATCTATTTTTAGAGGATATTGATTTTCAGACGTTTATTTTTACGCCCACTTGTGGACAAGAATCATATCGGAATATGAATTGATTTCTGATATTCAAGTTGTATAAGATCATTTTTCACGGTGCGATCGTCGATTTTGAAGGTTATCATCGAAAAAGATGGGGTGGAACGGAGGTTTGACATAGTATTCAGCTAACTCTATAGGTTTGTTTGGTTCAAAGGGTGGAATTGGAATGGATAATAGAATGGGAATGAATTGGAATGGTAATTGGAATGGCCCACTCTCCCAAGACGTTTGGTTTATTTGTGGATTGGGAATTGGAATGAGTTATTCACATTTCATTGTTTGGTTCGTATAAACTAAAAAAATTATAGGATACTATAATACTAATTTTACTCTCAAATATAAATTTATATTATTTAAAATTTATAAAAAATATAATACTATTCTCTAATAAGTTTTCTAAAATGAATATCAAATTTATTTTTAAAAATTTTTATTGATTTGCGTTAAGGATAGGGTTTTGAAAGAGGATAGATTTTTTTTTTTTTTTTTTTTATGAGAAAGGGGTGAAGAGAAAGAGGGTGAGATAGTCACATGGGCTTCGAGAACTTAGTAGCTTTCGGAATGAAATCTCAATCCGGGCTAAAAGACCGGAATCAAGTTGAAGGCTAATGGGCCATTCCCATTCCAGACCGGAATAGGAATCCCAAACCGATTCATGCGAACCAAACAAAATTAACCGGATTTGTTCAAACCGATTCCCATTCCATACCCAAAATGAATGAACCAAACAAGTCTTATATATATATATATTATAAAATTATATATGAATTTAATAAATTTTAAATGCAAACATCGGTTCCATATAATAATCTCTCTATATAAATTCTTCGTTCTGATTCTCTATTAGCCACGGGCTCTCTAATAATATTTAAACGATGCCTATACCAAATTAAAAATGTATAGGTTGCTGCAACTACAACTTGTGCTGCGGCTTCGATATCGTTGTTGTCGAAGAAAAAAATTTCATCGGCCATCTATAATTAACAATAGACAAAAACAAAATAAAACATCTCATAATACAATTCAATGTATTAAGATAACCCAAAATACATAGCATAGCATCAATATATGCCGCATCAAAACACATAGCATTAAATATAAAATACTATATATATTAAAAAAATAAAGTATGTATGATAAATTAACAATAAAGTATGTATGATAAATCAATTACCAACCTCACTGGACTAGAGAGAGAGACAATAATGAGTGCGACTGTGTGTGAGAGAGAGAGTGAGAGAGAGAGAAAGAGAGAGAGAGACGCACCAAGACCTATTGTGAAGCACGAGAGTTGAACAGTAGCCGCCGCAAATCCTAGGACCTATTGTGAATAGATATTTTTGGGAAAAAAAATAGCAAATGAAAAAAAATAGAGTTTATTTTTTTTGGGAAGAGCAGACTCGGGCCCAACTGCTGCAGTTGGGCCCGTTCATGCGGGTGTAACTGCTGCAGTTGAGCCCAACTGCACCAAACCAAACAAAAAAATAATTGATGCATGTATTTCCAACTGCATTGTAGTTGGAAAAACATGCAACCAAACAGCCCCTTAGAGTCAAACTTCAAACTTTACGACGTAAATTTGAGACTACTTTTATGCAATAAAATAAATCTATTCATTCTTTTTTTCTCAAAAGTTATGGAACTAGTAACCACCATGCGTTCATATGGTGAAGCTTTGTTGGATCAAAAGGTTGTCAAAAAATTTTATGAAGTTTGACTCCTAAATATAATCATGTTGTGGCTGCTATTGAAGAGTCGAAAGATTTTATTAAATATTCTTGTATCGAACTTTTAAGATCTCTTATATCACATGAGGATCGCATCGACAAACCTCATGAAAATTCTGTGGAGAATGCTTTTTTGAATGTGTCGAAAGAAAGGGATAAAGGAGTTGCAGATTACAGTCGGCAAGCTTCATCACGTGGTCGTGGAAAAGGTCGCGGTCATGGTCAAGGAAATAGAGGTAAAGGTATATCTAGAGGGTCAGATCAGCAAAACATCAACAAATCCTATAGATTGGAATGAGGTAACACCTTTAAGAATGCCCAATATTTTTATTGTAAGAAATATGGTCATATAGAAAGATTTTGTCTATTGAAAAAGGAAAATAATTCTCAAGTGGATGCTAACTATGTTGAATCCAATGTTCTTTTTGCTTGCTATACCGTAAATACAAATTTGAAAAATATTTGGTATTTGGATAGTGGTTGTAGTGCTCACATGACAGGAAGAGAAGATATATTTATCGAGTTGGATAGATCGATTCGAAGGTTGGTAAAAATTGGAGATGGTAATATTCATGAAACACGAGATAAAGGAATTGTAAAGGTAAACTTTAATGGTATTACAAAAATAACGGATGTTCCTTATGTTCCTGATTTGGATGGAAATTTATTTAGTGTTGGCCAATTTCTTACTTTTGGATATTCTTTGGTGTTTGAAATTGTAAGTGCCTCATTTTTAAAGATAGACAAAAAAACAAATTGCTTGCTAAAGTTGCCATGGCGAAAAATAAAATTTTTCCTTTATATAATGATTTTTGAAATCTCGTTATGAGAGTATCTACTAATGAAAATTGGTCGTGACATGAAAGGTCCGGGCATTTAAGTTTTGACAGATTGGAGATCTTATACAAGAAGGAAATGGTTGATGTATTACTACATATTGCACCAAGTGACTCAATTTGTAAAAGCTGTGTACGGGTAAGCGTCATCAATTTCCATTTGTAAAGAAAAGGACGTGGAGAGCAAAGATACCTCTAGTCCTCGTACATGCGGATGTTTGTGGGTCAATGCAAACACTGTCTTTGAATAATAATTTTTATTTTGTTATTTCTTTTTTGACAACTAGCCATATGACACCGGTTGATTTTGTTAAACATAAGTCTGATACTTTCTCATCTTTTAAAAAATTTAAAAGTATAGTTGAGAAGGAATCACGCTATCAAATTAAAACTCTTCATACAGGCAAAAGTCGTGAATTTATTTCTAACAAATTTCAAGCTTTTTGTGAAGCAAATGGTATTTTTAGGCAGTTGACGACAAGTTGCACCCCCCCCCCAAACAAAATGGGGTCGCGGAGAGGAAAAATAGAACCCTTGTCGAGATGGCGAAGAGCATGTTGAAGGCTAAGGGACTACCGAATAAGTTTTGGGCAGAGGCAGTCTCCACGGCAACACACATCTTAAATCAGAGTCCTACATCATCTTTGGAGGGCATTACTCCATATAAAACCTGGACCGAAAGAAAGCCGAAGATAAACTATTTTAGAATTTTTGGGTGTGTGGGTTTTGTTCATGTTCCATCTCAAAAGAGACAAAAATTAGATGACAATTCCCAAAAGTGTATTTTGTGGGGTATAGTGATAGGTGTAAAGCATATAGATTATTTAATCCTGCTACAAATTCTTTAATTATCAATCGAGATGTAATTTTTGATGAATAAAAAGGTTGGGAGTGGAATGAAGTTTTGCAGGATCGCCCTATTAGATTGGTTGAAGAAGCTTAGAGTACCCCACAAAATGCGCGCACCTTATTTTTTTGGCAAGATCTTCGGCAACTACTTCACCAAAAACAACGCTGTCCAAGGTGAGGTCGCTTCGGGAGATATATAAAAGAATGAAAAGATGTCAATTTGGCTTGATGCTTGACCCTGAAGGATTCGATGATGCAACTAAATCGTCGGACCGGTGCAAAGCAATGGAATGAGAAGATGGCTGCACTGGAGCGCACTTAGACTTGGGAGCTTGTAGAACTATCCCCAAACAAAGAAGCACCTGGTCTAAAGTGGATCTACAAGACCAAGTTCAGAAATTAAAGGCACAGGTCATAGTAAAAGGGTATCTACAATGTGAAGGTGTTGATTTTTTTGAAACTTTCACTTTAGTTGTACGTTTTGATACTATTATAACTGTTTTAGCTATAGCAGCACAATTTAGTTGGAAGGTTTTTCAGTTTGATGTTAAATCTGCAAATTTAAATGGTGTTTTGTATGATGAAGTTTATGTTAAGTAGCCTCATGGGTATGAAGATAAAGGAAAGGAAGATAAGGTGTACAGACTTAAGAAGGCACTCTATAGCCTCAAGCAAGCACCCTGGGCTTGGTTTAGTCAGATTGATGCTCATTTTTTGCAAAGCGGCTTTAGTTGAAGTGAAAGTGAGCCCATGCTTTATGTGAAGACCCAAGGTACAAAAATTTTGATTGTGTATCTTTATGTAGATGACTTAATATATGTTGGTAACTCTCAAAAGTTAATTGATGAGTTTAGAAGTCATATGGTACAAGAGTTTGAAATGACTGATTTGGATTTGATGAACTATTTTTTGGGGCTTGAAGTAACACAAGGGGAAAAAGAATTTTTTGTATCGCAAAAGAAATATATATCTAACTTGCTTGAGAGATTTGGACTGAAGGATTGTAATCAGTGGCAAATCATATGGAAACCAATATGAAGTTTTCACTTGAAGACAGTACAGAAAAGTCGACCTTAATGTGTATAGGAGTTTGATTGGGAGCTTATTATATGTGGTTCATACTAGACTAGACATTATATTTGCAACGAGCCTTCTGTTAAGATTTATGGAATATCCTAGCATGATTCATATGGGCGCTACAAAGCGGATATTAAGATATTTGAAAGGGACTAGTGACCATGGATTATGGTTCACTAAAACTAACAATTTTTCTATATTTGGTGTTTCTGATAGTGACTGGGCAGGTTTTATTGATGACCGGAGAAGCACAAGCGAGTTCATGTTCAAGCTTGGTTCGAGTATGGTGTGTTGGTCCTCAAAGAAGCAACACACAACGGCATTGTCATCTTCCGAGGCCGAGTATGTTGCACTCACCGGTGCAGCATGTCAAGCAATCTGGTTGCGATGGATTCTATGTGATTTGCATCAGCAATCATATCCAACGATCATCTATTGTGACAACCAATCGACGATTACTATGGCAAAGAATCTGGTGCACAACATGTTAGAAAATTGCGTACGATAAAAACGCAGCGGAAATAGAAATCAAACAAATTTGATTTTCAAAAAAAAATCTCGAGATCCGATCTCAAAAACCATGCAATTAGGATCCCTCATGTTCTTTAAGATTAAAGGAGAAAACCAAGATCGAATCTTTTACTTTTGCGCGGGTAAATCTTCACCTCAATTTGATGATCGTGGAATTGGATTCTTTTGAAGCCGCACAAGCGTCCTACCTCTATAGGTATCCACATGAGTTCTTGATTTGATCAATGTCGATCACCAGGGTGCTAGCTCCCTTGCGAAGGACGTCTTTCTTGCTAGAAGATGGAAGAAAGAGAAGAAGAGAGATGACGGCTAGTGTTTTCTAAAAACTCCCGTATATTATATAGAGGAATATTCTTTTTAATAATATAATAACCATTAAGGATAAGTACAAATCTAGATTTAAATTTATCCTTTCTTTAATTGGTTTGATCGATCAAATCCTAATTTAATTCAACTTAAACTTTATCTTAATTTGATCATATCAAATTAATAATGCATCATTTGCACATAAGTCCTCTCATAATTTACTAACTATTAGTAAGTCCTCTCTTATAACATTTATACTTTAATACCACTAATTTGTAACAATTATAAATTAGTCCAATTATCAACATATTGACAATTAGGTCCTCTAGTGATTCAATTATCACGATCTAGCCATCCGATCAACCACAACCTCTTATGTGTGTGACCCCATAGGTTCTATTATATCTGGTAGTGAGATACATTTTGACCACTATCAACAATATCATTAAAACTCCTTTCAGTGGATCGGAACAATACCAACTCAGCCTAATGAGAATTATCGATCATCTAGATAATTCTCATGAGTTTCACAATCCACCAGTAACACCTAGCAGCATATAGTGGCATTCCAATAGAATGGAATACTGAACCTCTTGGTGCAGTTACCGTGTGATACAGTCCTTTTATCATGAGTCCCAACTAGACGGAGGTCATGAAATAACTTGTCAACCCCATCGTCTGTCATATGTTAAATTTATTCGACTCGAGTTTATAATATCGGAAACTCTTTTCCGCTATTAACTCTGCCCTGACCAAGGTCTTTTAAAATCGGTCTCATAAATCACATAGGACTAACGCCTCTATCTACCAAGGGAGATAGATTCCATCTAAGTGTGCACTATAATCCTACAATTAATGAACCTACTGCAGCCAACATGCACCGCAAGGACCCGAATGGCTAGGGACCAAGTGGATGTACAGTCAAACTACAGTAACCTCATTGTGAATAGCCGAGGCACCGCATGTGTCACACCCCGGGACTCAGCGGAAACCCCCCGGTGCGTTTCCAGAACCGCCATATGCCTACAACATATAAGGCGTCTACAACAAGCAATAATTAAAGCAACAGTAAATAAGCATCTAGAGATATCAGAGCAAGATTGCAACTAAATTATAATGGCAAGTAGAATAAGAGAACTAATCCAAGTAAATAAACCATAAGTAGTACAACATAAGATCAAAAAATGGTGGCCTCTACACATAGGTACAAAACTCTCATCCTCTCCAAATAATACAAAAAGAGAGATGAACCACCTAATAGCGAAACCCCTCGCTATCTAACTCGAAGCGACACCCTTGCCGCGGTCCCTAGCCTCATCCGGAGTGGAAGGCTCTGAAATAAAACAACAAAACAGAGGGCGTGAGAACTATTAATCAATAGTTCCCAGTGGGCAAACCACTGACCTCAGCGAAATACTCCACTAGGCTAAAGAGACAAAAGTAGAAAAAGAACTATAATATACAACATGTATGTGAAATACAACAATTAACTTGGCTAAGCCACTATGCCTTAAGTTTAGCATGATATTATATTGCTAATCTATCATGATCGAGTATATCCAAGAAGCATACTAGTATGCTCTAAACATGACCATCATAAATATAAATATGCACCAAGCATGGTTCACCAACATACCACTATATGCAACTACTGTAATAATATGCCAATCCAATACCTACTGTCAAGTAGTAAATGTCACTTAGTTGTTTCTATGTCATTTTTCATTTCCAATCTAGGACCTACACAAGTGTAGTCCCGCTTATGCCGCCTAATGGCCCCGGGTAGTCTAGCATTTCTCTAGGAATGTGATTGTCCCATGGTGACCGAGTAGGCCCTCAATCCCGCACGGGCGAGCATATGTTGCGTAGGCCAACTCCGGAGTGCCGGCTTGTAGGGAGCGACCCTCACAAGCATGTGCGAATGAGCACAAATGACAAGCAAGTATAGTCATCATCTCAACGTAGTATACACACTAGCAACCCTAAGGTCTAGTTTTGTCCAAATGTAAAGGCTTATCCGTTTACTAAGCCTAATGCCACTTCATGACATTAGGGTTTAGTATGTCAATACATGTTCCAAATCTAATGCCACTTTATAACATTATATCTTTTCTATGTTATATCTTTTCTATGTTTAGCACATATCCAATGTTCATAAGTAGGTAAAAGCTCATCATATCACCTATATTACATGATTTCTAACATATCATGAGAATGCCATTTTACATGCAATTTACTATGCAATTTTCCTCCCTACTACATAGGGGTCATACAACATGATATGTGACATATACATTTTATGCATTCTAAAATTCACATATACTCTATCTAGCATGACTTTTCATTTTACAACAAAGAATATAATATAGGGGGAGTTCACCCATTTCGGTGAGGTCAAACCTACCAATAACTCCTTGTAACCCTTTCGTTTGCGCGAACGAAGGTGTCCACAAGTTTCCTAGCTCCCTAAAGAAAATTCTAAGAGGGTTAGACGAAACGAACGAACACCCAAAGTGTTCATCTTTAACGAACCCAAGAAAAAGGTCAAACTTACCTCAAATGGTAGAATACCCTCTCAAATCCCAAATAGAAACTAGAGCACTTATATTCCAACCTAGAGGAAGGTTCTAAACCAATTAATTAAGCCCCAAAAGTTACAAATCAAAAATTCCTAAATAAACCCTAGATTTCTCATTTCTAGATTTATACACAAAAATCCTCCAAAAATATGATCTAAAGAGAAGATCAAGCTTACTAACCTCTCTTGAAGTTCCAAACTTAACTAGGAAGGTGCTAGAGTTGAAGTTCTCCCCTCCAACAAGTTTCAAACAAAGCTCCAATGCTTCTCCAATGGTGGAAACCCAACATAAAGCAAGAAGAAGAGGAAAAGAGAGATCGAAACAAGCTAAAACCAAGAGAAATGGGAGAAAACCAAGGGAGAAGGTCCTCACCTGAGTTCTCCACGGATTAGGGCTCAAAAGAGCCATCTAAGGGCTGTAGGGGGTATAAATGAGATGTAACAATCTCACAAAAGCCCTCCAACAACGTGCAGTCTGCACTGCACTGCGTACTGATGACACGGGCTGGCGTACCAGTACCAGGTAGCAGCACGCGCAAACCCGAGCCTCGGGTTGGCGAGAAAACACACTGCGTACCGGTACTCTTGCGATGCAGTACCGCTACCAGGTCTAGTACCGGTGCGGGGCCAATGCAATACCGGTACTCTGTCTTGCAGAGTCAACCCGAGAACAGCCCAAAATCTTATTTTTAGAGATTTTGGTGCTAAGTTTTCACCCCCGCTCCTTGGGATGCGAGTCATAGGTTGGAATACAGTCAACGACCCTACAGAAAATCCAAAAAGGCTTGGATCACTAATCAAACACTCAAACCTTGCAATTTGCTAAAGTTCAGTGTGTTACAGCAGGTCAAAGGACCAGTCACATTACTGTAACATTGAGTAAGTTACTGACGAGCGAGTAGACATCCAAGTGACTTCTCGTTTTGGTCATGCTCGGTACCCTTGTTCTCTAACAACCACCTGCATATTCGCTTTAGTGTCCCCACATTGTCGACTCGAGACTCGTCTACCTAAAAAGGGAAGCGACCTATGCACCAATCTCACCGGATCAATCACCGTCCCTGTGATGATCCATTGATCGGGAGCATTTAGGAATGAACCACTAATGACACATGTCTCAAATTTTCAACTCTTGAGAATATATGTCATCATCTTATTAATTTCTTGTACGATTCATGGACGCATACGCAACATGAATAGAAATAAGAACCCAAATTTATTCATAATATTTTAAAGAATATATGTGTCAGCCTAGTTGGCTTCTAGGGCATATATCTAACAAACTCCCACTTGCACTAAAGCCAATCAGCCATATACATAAGCCCCATCTTCTCAAGGTGGACTTCAGTCTTCTGCTGGCTAAGTGGTTTAGTCAATAGGTCTACCATGTTATTCGTAGAGTCTACTCTCTGCATCTCGATGTATTTTTTGTCGAGGTAGTCGCGTATTGTATGAAACCACCGCTCTATATGCTTGGATTTCTGATAAGACCTTGGCTCCTTAGCTAGGTCTATAGCGCCATTGTTGTCGCACTAAAGTGGTATGGCGTCAGATGGCATCACACTTAGTTCTGCGACAAATTTTTTGAATTAGAAGGCTTCCTTTGCAGCTTCAGATATGGCAATATACTCTGCTTCCATAGTAGAGTCAATAATAACTGGTTGTTTGGAACTCTTCCATTACACTGAGCCACCATTGCATAAGAACACATATCCTGATGTAGACTTTCTATCGTCAATATCAGACATAAAGTCTGAATCAGCATATCATTGTATTTTCAACTATCCTCTTCCAAAGACCAAGAACATATCCTTAGTCCTTCTCTAGCAGTCCAGTGCTCATCGCCTGGATTAGATTGACATCTGCTTGTGACACTCACAGCAAGTGCGATATCAGGCCGTTTACACAGCATGGCGTACAAGATTACCTATAGCTGAGGTATAAGAGATCTTACTCATATGATGAATCTCTTTAAATGTATTGGAGCACATTTTCTTAGAGAGATAAATTCCATGTTTAAGAGATAAAAGTTCTCTTTTGGAGTTTTCCATACCGAACCTCTTCAGCACCTCGTCTATATACATTTTCTGTGAGAAGCCTAGCATCCTTTTAGATCTATCTCTATAGACCTTTATCCCCAAAATATAGGATGCTTCTACTAGATCTTTCATGGAGAATTTTTTAGACAACCACATCTTAACTGAAGTTAGCATTGGAATGTCATTCCCAATTAGGAGAATGTCATCTACGTACAATACGAGAAATGTGATAGCTCTTCCACTGACCTTTTTATAAACATATGGTTTCTCCTCATTCTTAACAAAATCTAACGATTTAATCACGTCGTTGAAACGAGTATTCCATGGTTCGAGATGCTTGCTTAAATCCGTAAATGGACCATTGCAACTTGCATACTTTGTGACTTTCGTCACCGGAAGTGAAACCCAGAGACTACTCCATATAGATCTCTTACTCAAGATATCCATTTAGGAAGGCAGTTTTCACATCCATTTGCCAGATCTCATAATCATGGTATGCTGCAAGGGCAAGCAGTGTTCGAATAGATTTAAGCATGGCCACAGACGAAAAGGTCTCCTAATAGTCAATACCTTCACGTTGACTATAGCCTTTCGCCACCAGCCTTACTTTATAGGTCTCCACCTTTCCATCCGAACCTATCTTTTTTTTAGATCCATTTATACCTGATAGGTATTATACCTTCTGGTGGATCTACCAAAATCCAAACTTGGTTGGAGTGCATTGAGTCAATTTCTGACTTCATGGCATCCAGCCATTTCTCGGAATCGATGTCAGACATTGTCTCGTTGTAGGTTTTGGGATCATCTCCATGTTCCCTATCTCCCATGAAGAACATTTCCTCTACATCCATCTATAACGATACCTAAGTTCTTTTAGGAGGATGGGAGATTCTACTCGACCTACGAGGTTGAGGAGGTACTACATATACTGGCTTAGCATGAATAGATTCTGTAAGTTTGATGACTCGTTGCTCTTCAGAGACTCTCTCTTCGAGCTCAATTTTTCTCCCACCAGCTCCTTGAATAAACTGTTTTTCCAAAAAAATAGCATGTCAGCTCACAACTACATTGTGATTTTCTGGGATATAAAAATAGTAATCTAAAGATTCTTTAGAATATCCAATAAAACGAGCCTTCTCAGACCTAACTTCTAACTTGTCAGCCTGTAGTTGCTTGATATAGACCGGACACCCCCAAATCTTGATATGACCAAAACTTGGTTTCTTACCATGCCACATCTCATACGGCATAGTAGGAATGGATTTAGAGGGAACTCTATTTAACAAGTTGCAGTAAGCAAAAAATATCCCTAAAAAAATAAAGGAAGATCAGTGAAGCTCATCACGGATCGAACCATATCCAATAAGGTTTGATTTCTCCGTTCCGATACCCCGTTGAGTTGAGGTGTTTCCGGAGGAGTCCATTGTGAGAGTATGCCGTTTTCTTTGAGTTAATTTAGGAACTCTTCACTAAGGTATTCTCCTTCTCAATCTGATTGCAGAAGCTTGATGGATTTTTCAGTTTACTTTTCTATTTCATATCTGAATTTTTGAACTTTTCAAAAGCCTCAGATTTATGTCTCATAAGATACACATATACATACCGTGAATAATCATCGATAAAGGTTATGAAGTAGAGATAACCACCCCTAGCATGCATATCAAATTGCCACACATATCAGTGTGTATTAGGGCAAGTATCTCAGTGGCCGTTTTCCCTTGTCCTACAAAGGGTAATTTAGTCAATTTTTCTTGAAGACAAAATTCACAAACTAGATAAGACTCTTAAGTCAATGAGCCGAGAAGCTCATCTTTATCCAATTTGTTAATTCTTTCTTCTCCAATATGACAAAGCCTGAGGTGGCACATATACTTTAGGATCATCTCATCTCCAGGTCTTTTAGACCCAACAGCACTCACTATTTGCTCAAAAATATTTACAGATATATCCATATGTAAATGATAAAGACTGTCAATCATAAAACCATGACCAATAATTTTATTTCTAAAATAAATTATGTAGTAGTCTTTGTCAAATTAAAAATATAACCATCCTGTGCTAAGGAAGAAATAGAAATCAAATTCCTGCTAGCAACAGGTACATAATAACAGTCTTTAAGTAAAAAAACATATCCTGACGGTAGTCGCAAATGATAGGTGCCAGCAGCCACAACAGCAACTCTTGCTCTGTTGCCTACCCGTAGAGTCACTACTCCTTCCCTAAGCCCTCTACTTTTTTTTAGACTCTACATTGAAGTACAAAAAACACTAAAATCAGAGTCGATAACTCAACTGGAAGTAGAGAAAACCGTAAGGTTAGTTTCTATTGCGAGCAAGTCTGACATATACCTTCCGAAGGTGTGTCCTTCCTCTTATTCTTCAGGCTTTCCAGGTAGACAGGACAGCTCCTCTTCCAATGGCCGTCAATATTGCAGTGGAAACATTTTCCTTCGTCAGTGGCCTTATTCTTAAAGGCTTCCCTCTTGAGCTTGTTCCCCGTCTTTTGTTTCTTCACGGGTTTCTTCTTCCAATTAGACTTTCTTTTAGAAACGAAAGCTCGCTCCACAGCGAGAACCAAGCTCTTTGACTTTTTCAAAGTCCCCTTTGTAGTTACCAACATGTTCAATAACTCCGCATTGGTGCAGTCAATTTTATTCATATCGTAGTTTACAATAAATTGTCCATATGATACAGAAAGGGATTGCAGAATCAGATCAACTTGTAATTCCTTGTCCATTTTCACGCCGAGCTTCTCAAGCTCCTCAAGGTCCTTGATCATTGTCAAACAATGATCGTGAACAGACTGCCCTTCGTGCATCTTGGCTTTAAAGAGTCTTTTGAACACTTCAAAACGAGCAGATTGGCTTTGCTCACCATACAACTCCTTAAGGTAAGTTAGCATTTCTGTAGCAGCCTTTATATCCTCATGTTGGCGTTGAAATTCATTTGACATCGACGCCAAAATGTAGCACATTACTTTGTTATCATCATCCGTCCATTTTTTCCTGAGCCGCCCTTTGGTCAGCTGTAGGACGGTTTGGTAATGTGGGGGGGTCCTTGTCGAGAATATAACTGAGCTTTTCGGAACTTAAAACTATTTTTAAGCTCCTTAGCCAATCTTTACAATTAGTTCCAATTAAGCGGTTTGTTTCAAGAATACGAGAGAGAGGATTGGAAGCATACATTTGCTTCTGCAGAAAGTAAAGATTCAAAATTAGATATTTGTATTTGTTTTGAAAATTTGTTTTAGGATTTTAAAAATAAATTTAACCTCCCACTCCGCCTATTTGGTCAGATTCGGGCACGCCGACAGACCGCCGAACGGACAGAGCTTCCCCTGTACGTTCTAGGCGTCACAATCCATACAATGCAATACAAGAGGTTCCAACCAAGAACAGTATTCAAACATAGATTGCTTAAGTATCAAAAACATAAAAGGCTACTACGCTATTACAAGCATTCATCTCAAAGCTTTTACATTTTACAATATTACATAACCTTTAAGTTATGAATCTCGAGTCTCTAACACTCCTCGGGTAGAGAAACGGAAACCAAACGCGACAAAAGGTTTCAAGCTGGTACTGCAGTCCCACCAGTTTAATGTACCACCTCGCCTAATAGTTATTGGTGGTATGCAAACCGATGAGTGGACAACTCTTGTCCAATGCTTCTCAAGCAAATTACAGTGATCAGTCTCTAAGTCCTGTAGGCCTCACCTAACAGTTATTAGCCCCATTCTTTAGTTAGATCAAACCCACTGTTCAAACGCGTAAGCAAAACCATCATTGGGTCCCTCACCTGACAATTATTAGGCCCAACCCCATCTTTACTCCGCAACATCTCATGCTAATAGAGTGATAGTGCCTTCCGATGCAACTGACCACTATAACCAGCCGTGCCAATCAACACCAGAAAAACGCCCGCATTTCTACAACGGCGGAAGACCGCTCGACTTAATATTTGTGAGGAGATTAAAATTTAGGTCTCAAATTTTAGTTTATTTATTTACATCTAATAAAAATAAAAATAATTCGCGCATGAAAAAAATAATATAACTGGTGATGATCATGGATCTAAAAAGTGGATTCGGACTCGAGCCATTAACCTGGAATCGAGGTCATAGGGTCATAAATTATAAGCACACACACGTCGTTGGTTTGATCGTCTTCAACTACTTGATCCGGTCCAGAGATACAATTTGATCCGATCCTATCAACATCTTGATCGGACCACCATTAACTGCTCATCTCGATCAAGTCTTTGCTTACTTCTCGGCTAACAACCGATCAACCAATGACGTGCAACCATACATTATACAACCCAACAATAAAAATGAAATAAAAATTAATTACATTTGATAACGTTTATCTCTAACCTATTGGGACACACAGGTTTCCAAATAAATCGGTTTGTGTACGCAGGCACAAAAAATAGTCATCTTTAATACAAAGTCCTTAATTTAAACAAATTTAAAATTATAGGATTCTGCATACACATCATACATCACATGTCGAAACAAAAACAAATAGGTCGCTATCCATAATCATCACCGATATGTATCTCATACATCATATGCATAATAATTAATTTTGGGTATTCTAATTAACCGTTAATCGATGATTCGAAAAATTAGTGATTCAATTACTAAAAACAATCAATCTTATTGATCGTTTATAATTTTGATCAACAACTTAATCTTCAAACATAACAACTTGATCTCATCAAAATATTAATTTGATCTAATCAAATTAGATCCCCTTTTTTATTTTAAAATCGATCTAATCAAATTTTTTTTAAAAAAATTAAAAACAAAAAATAAATTTGCACTTCCGTACGGACGCTACAGTAGCGTGTGTAGTGTCCGTACGGACTGCTATAGTTTTTTTTTTTTTTTTTGCTTACTTGCTCGAAACTATAGATTAAACTATGTGATCACTTTACGATTTTTCGAATCAGTCAAAAATGATCTATAAATCGTTCGACTGGCGAAGAACGGTTTAAAATACCCAAATTCATAATTTTAATCTTAAAAACATGAGGATGGCTCTGATACCACTATTAGAAAATTGCGTACGATAAAAATGCAGCAGAAATAGAAATCAAACAAATTTTATTTTCAAAAAAAAAAAACTCTCGAAATCCGATCTCAACAACCACGCAATTAGAATCCCTCATGTTCTTTAAGATTAAATGAGAAAAGCAAAATCGAATCTTTACCTTTTGCGCAGGTAAATTCTTCATCTCAATTTGATGATCGTGGAATTCAGTTCTCTTGAAGCCGCACAAGCGTCCGGCCTCAATAGGTATCGACACGAGGTTCTTAATTTGATCGATGCCCTCACCGGAGTGCTAGCTCCTTTGCAAAGGACGTCTTTCTTTCTAGAAGATGGAAGAGAGAGAAGAAAAGACATGACGACTAGTGTTTTCTAAAAACTCCCGTATATTATATAGAGGAATATAATTCTCTTTTTAATAATATAATAACCATTAAGGATAAGTACAAATCCAGATTTAAATTTATCATTTCTTTAATTGGTTAGATCGATCAAATACTAATTTGATTCCACTTAAACTTTATCTTAATTTGATCATATCAAATTAATAATGCAACATTTGTACATAAGTCCTCTTATAATTTACTAACTATTAGTAAGTCCTCTCTTGTAACATTTATATTTTAATACCACTAATTTATAATAATTACAAATTAGTCCAATTATCAAGATATTTACAATTAGGTCCTCCAGCAATTCAATAATCATGATCTAGCCATCCGATCAATCACAACTTCTTATGTGTGTGACCCCATAGGTTCTATTCTATCTAGTAGTGAGATATATTTTGATCACTATCAACAATATTACTGAAACTCCTTTCAGTGGATAGGAACAATTCCAACTCAGCCCAATGAGAATTATCGATCATCTAGATAATTCTCATGAGTCTCACAATCCACCAGTGACACCTAGCAGCATGTAGTGGCATTCCAGTAGAATGAAATACTGAATCTCTTGGTGCAGTTACCGTGTGATACAGTCCTTCATGAGTCCCGACTAGACGGAGATCATGAAATAACTAGTCAAACCCCATCATCTGTCATATATTAAATTTATTCGACTCGATTTTCTAATATCAAAAACCCTTTTTCGCTATTAACTCTGCCCTGACCAAGGTCTTCTAAATTCGGTCTCATAAATCGCATAGGACTAACGCCCCTATCCACCAAGGGAGATAGATTTCATCTAAGTGCGCACCCTATTCCTAAAATGAACCTACTGCAGCCAACATGTGCCGCAAGGACCCGAATGGCTAGGGACCAAGTGTATGTACAGTCAAACTACAGTAACCTCATTGTGAATAGCTGAGGCACCACAGGTCAAAGGACCAGTCACACTATTGCAACATCGAGTAAGTCACTGATGAGTGAGTAAACATCCAAGTGACTTCTCGCATTGGTCACGCTCGGTACCCTTGTTCTCTAACAAACCACCTGCATATTCGCTTCAGTGTTTTCATACTGTCGACTCGAGACTCGTCTACCCAAAAAGGGAAGCAACCTATGCACCAATCTCACCGGATCAATCACCGTCCCCGTGATGATCCATTGATCGAGAGCATTTAGGAATTAACCACCAATGACACATGTCTTAAATTCTCAACTCTTGAGAATACATGTCATCATCTTATTAATTCCTTGGACGAATCATAGACACATACACAACATGAATAAAAATAAGAACCCAAATTATTCATAATATTTTAAAGTCAAATACAAATTTATATCCTAGAAAAAATATATGTGTCGGTCTAGTTGGCTTCTAGGGCATACATCTAACACAGCAGTCGCACCAAGCACATTAAGATCCGTTACAACTTCATTTGAGATCAAGTGGCAAACGGCAATGTCCAAATGGTACATTTTTCTACTCAAAACTAGCTTGCAGATATATTCACCAAACCATTATCATTGCAGAAATTCGTTTGGTGTTCTGAAGGACTTGGCGTCACAGAATTTGATCTTACGGGGTCGTGTTGAGGATGGGATCAAATTGTTAGTTAGATTTTTTAGTTAGACTTATTTTTATCTACGTAGTCATGAGGGATACACTTTTAAACTGTTAATCAATTTAGATTTTGATTTTTTTTCATTGTTATCCATATGCAGGAGTTGAGCACTATAAAAAGCTAAAATTATGTAGAACAAGTGCATCGTGAATTTGCTCTCCACATTAATAAAGATATGTCCTCTTCATTTTTATTTTATTGCTCTATTGATTACCGCCATAATAAACTGCCACTTTGAACATTACTCGGCCCATCCCGGCCTCGCACTACTTGGAACTTTACTTGTCTCAATTTGGCCTCCTGCTACAAGGCAGGATGTTGACTTCTTTAAGCCAACAATTTCTTCCCAGCACCCGCACAAATTTGTAGCACGTGAGACCTTTAAGCCAACATTTAAGGCAACAATTTCTTTCCATTACTGCACAAATTTGCAATATGCGGGAATCAAACTCGTGACCCTAACTCTTATATGATTTGTAGAATTGTTGGTAATAACCATTAGTTTTAAAAACTCGAGCTATTAGTAAAATGCAACTAATTGACTTAAAGCATACAAAAATAACGCACATGAATGTCGATTGTGACTGGCCCCTAACATGACTTCCCGCCATGTGGAACATGACTTGGCCTAATCTGGCCTCCCACCATAGGACAGGATGCTGACCTTTTTAAACCAATAAAATCTTCTAGAGAAAATTTGGTCTGAGCATCTATTAGAAGTCTAGGTAATTGCAACTCTCGCTAAACCAATTAATGGGATTCCGATGCTAATGCAAGAGTTGGGGATTGGATGATCTATAGTTCAAGTTGTAGTTATGGGGCTTTGGAATTGGACTATGGGAGGCCAAGATCACAATTCTAACAACAATTTTTTTTAAAAAAAATCTCAATACCCTTTTGAAATGGGGCTACAATATATCAAAAGTTAGTCTAATTAGTAAGTACCTTCGTCCTCCTTGAGCACTAACTCCCTCATTAATGTGTGTAAGTCTACAAGGTTTAACAAAAAAAAGAGTAAAATGAAGGGCCCATGAACATAATAGGAGCTATACTAGCTGAACAACCAAGAAGCAAAAGAAACAAAGAGACAAAAAAAATCAAGGTAATATTGTCATGCACAAGGCTCTCACAGAAGCGACAACCAACAACAATCAACTCATATATATAAATAAATAAATAGTCATATGAGTTGGAGTATCAAAGTATAAAACAACTATTCTATTACAACTACAAATATCAAATGAACTATTACAAGTTTTAGTTCAAATATTTGTAATAGTTTTAGTTCAAATATTATAACTCTCCAAAATGTCAATGTTCTACAAATAGTTCCACCTCTAGACCTGCAAAAAGGAATGGTGGAAAGCCAGCTATTGGCAACTTCCATCCCTCGATCACTTGTGGAAGACTGTTAAAAATTCTAAAAAAGAAACCAATAAGAGGACGTAAGAACTATATAAAATAGTTTTCAGTGGGTACAATTATCGTAAGGAGTGTTCTACACACTTGCTCTACTAGAGACATAATCATCCCTGTTTAATCAAAAAAAAAAAAAGAGACATAATAATAAAATAAGTGATAGTAGATGCAAAAAAATAAATTAGTATCATACTTCAACTGTATCAACTGTGTCAACTATCATCTTTACATGCATTAATTTAGATGAATATATGTTGACTACTCAACTCCCACATAACCTGACCAAATAAGGTCCATTCAAGCTTGTGTGTTGCCTATCGGGACGTCGAACAATTGCATACAAACCCACATCGGTACTCAACAGCTAGTGAGAGGCAAGCAATCGGACATTGCTAGGCTACACCTCTAGAGGGCCATGGCTTGTAGGGAGTAAGCCTCACAAGTTAAAGTGCTCATTGAGTTCAGTTGGCTCTTTCAAGCTATAATTATATATCCATACTCATTATGTCACATTTGAGCACAAATAAAGGCTTTTTAGCTACATTAAAATTTTGTTGAATACTTTATGTGCACTATCATGAATCTCAAGTTCTATATGCAATCTTGCCTTGTAATTGTTGTTTTACTATAATACCATGCTCACTAAATATGTTTTACTCAATAAATATAAATATTAACATTTACAAGACAAACATGTATAAAAAGTCTAACTCCAATAGCTAAGTTTTCTATTTATATTCAGAGATCATCATTTAACAAGAAATCTCAATTTTGACTAGATACATTTCATGCAACCTAGGATAGAAAAGCCACTAAAAATAAAAGGGAGAAGACATAAGGAGAAGATCACCCATTTCGAAAACTTAAATTCACTGATTTTTCGGAGCAGACCATCAAAGATTCATTCAAAGAAGTAGAGTTCAGCAAACAACCCTACAAGAGGGTTTCTAGACTATCAATATTATTTAAAAGCCTCCAAATAGAAAACTCCCAAATCTAAGTCTTAACAACTACATTCTACACAAATCCCCGCAAACCATAAAAATTATACTATTTAAAGTGTAGAAAAACAAGAACTTAGCTCTTTCAAGCTTTGTATGCTAGATCAAGCCTCTTAGACCTAGGATTGGGCTCTCCAAGAATGGTNGACTTTGCCCAACTATTTCTCTCGGACACTTCGGTCAATTTGACTAAAGCTCGATATAGTCTACCGAGGTTTCGGTATATTACAGTCAGGGATGATGCGACACGGGTTGAGTTGGCTCCTGTAATGGCTAGGATGGTTAAGAGGAATTAAAGTGTATTAGGATTAGGGTTAACCCTAATTAACATTAGATAGAGGTTGGATATAATTTGCAAGGTTTCCTCTCCATCTTTGATAATTTTTATATGTCCCCGATAGCTTACGAAAAACGCACGGTAGCACCTCCCATTGTAGTCATGTGCGATTCGGCGAATAAAATATTAGGGTTTTTTCATAAAAAACTCTATTAGTATTTTGACCACAACTCAATTTTCTTTTTTCTTGCTTTTCTATGCTTTTGACGTGAACCCGAAATGAAACTTCACCACGACTTCCAGCACTATCGGATGATTAGAGTAGCATATTCGTTTCGTCCAAAACAGTTTTTGATTTATGAAAAAAATTTTCTCTCTCCTATTCCAATATATATATATATATATATATATATATATATATATATATATATATATATGTATATATATATATATATATTGGAATAGGAGAGAAAGAAAAAATTTTTCATAAATCAAAAACTGTTTTGGACGAAACGAATATGCTACTCTAATCGTCCGGCAGTGCTGGAAGTCGTGGCGAAGTTTCATTTCGGGTTCACGTCAGAAGCATAGAAAAGCAAGAAAAAGAAAATTGAGTTGTGGTCAAAATACTAATAGAGTTTTTTTGAAAAAACCCTAATATTTTATTCGCCGAATCGCACATGACTACAATGGGAGGTGCTACCGTGCGTTTTTCGTAAGCTATCGAGGACTCATATAAAAATTATCAAAGATGGAGAGGAAATCTTGCAAATTATCCAACCTCTATCTAATGTTAATTAGGGTTAACCCTAATCCTAATACACTTTTAATTCCTCTTAACCATCCTAGCCATTACAGGAGCCAACTCAACCTGTGTCGCATCATCCCTGACTGTAATATACCGAAACCTCGGTAGACTATATCAAGCTTTAGTCAAATTGACCGAAGTGTCCAAGAGAAATAGTTGGGCAAAGTTCATTTAACATTCCAACAACGTTGGAAGGGTTAAAGTTGAGTTCTAAAAGAGTTAGAAAGGTTTTAGCATTGCTCGGCGCGAATTGGAGTCGAAACGGTGCAAAAACTCAAGTCTGGAGCTTTTGTCACCAGTAATGCATTGACCTTGTACCGGTACCAGGCATCAGACCGAGAGAAGTAGCTCTTGGGTTTGAGAAAAAAAGGCTGTTGAACCAGTGACATCCCTGGTGGGTGACAAAAATCCCGCGTACCGGTACGCAGTGTCCTTCGCAGCAGAATTTAGTCTGCTACAAATATAAAGTTTTGGGGGGCCTAATTGCTATTGTAGCAGCCTATATAAGACCCCAACACCCCTCTCTTGCTCCCAGCAGCTGAGAATACTTCTCCTCTCTCTTTTCTCCCTTTCTCTCTCTAAAGAACTCTCTCCCAAGGTGCAAGGAGGAGTTGGAGAAGGATTTGGAGGAGATTGTTGGAGGATTAGAAGACCTAGGGCTCTCCTACAAGGTGGATCTTAGAGTGCTCTTGGGCTAAGGTGAGTTTTTATGCAAGAATGATGCTTGGGTTTGGTTTTATACCCTAAGTCTTTGAGTTTTGATCTTCTTGTAAGGCTAGAAATCTAGTAGAGGCCATGAACACATGAAAATCCATGTTTTCTTCATGTGCTCTCATGGTGGATTTTTAGGGTTCATGTTAGATGCCCTAGGAATGGTTTGAATGACATAGAAATGATTCTAGATGAGTTCCTAGAGAATCAACAAGCTTGCTTTTGCTTGTTTTAGAGATCAAACCAAGGTATTGAGCAAATGACATTGTCAGGGCACCAAAATTGGGACTTTTTTTCTAGAATGGTTTAAAGGCAAATTGACCTTATAGAAATCTAATTAGGGGTATTTTCGACTCATTTATGAACTCGGTTCGTCAATCTGACAAGTCTAACAAAGGTTATTGGGGAAAAGCCTAATTTGGCTTCGTTTTGCCGCAGGCGAAAGAATAGGTGCCTAAAAATTGTGAGATTTGAATCGTAGCACGCTAGCAACCATACAAGGTGGGTGGTGCATTCCAAAATCGATGAATTTTCTTTTATATCTAAAGTGTCATTTTTGAGCATGTGTATGTATACTTTGTTCATGCATTGTAGGGTGAGTAGAATGTATATGATTGCATGCTTTGAGTATAAGATGCATTTGAGATATTATGAGCTATTGAAAACATGTGGAACCCTATGTATGCATGAAAAGTGATAAAGATGTAGATAAGGTAAAGAACCAAAATGACATTATGACATATGGATTGTGTGGCATTAGCAAACAATGATGGCTAGATTTGAACACTTAGTGTGGCATTAATGAGAACAGTGAATGCATGAAAATGAGTATAAAGAACAAGTAGTGTAAATGACACTAGTGCAAGTTAAAGAATGCAAGTAAAGAGAAATAGTTGACATTATGACATAGCAACCTTATAGTTAAGGGTCATATGAGCATTGCATCCTTATAGAGAGGAATGGATTGGATTCGGAATCCTTAAAGTTAAGAATTGATCATACTCACCTATAGTCTTGGCTTGAGGGCGGTCGCACCCCCTGGAGCGATGAGCTCCGGAGTAGTCATCACTGGGTTGTAGCAAGTATCTCCCCAGAGGACGATCCCGTCGGGTCGTAGCGAGTATCTCCCCGATAGTAGGGATTTGAGTTTGTGAGCTTGTTTAGGGCGAAACCCACGGGTTAGCCAAGAGATTGAGTGATGGAATTGTGATCTTGCATTCATCATGAGCATTCTATTTGAGCATAGCATCGATTATATCTTGTTCAGGCATATTAGCAGCATTTGTTTTAGTTGGTTACTATCTATCTATTCTTCTATTATGCCTGATTTAGACCTAGTGGGAAAGTCGGCGAGGTCGGCGGCCGAACCCACTGGAAACTTTGTTGTAGTTCTCACCTCACTATTTCCACAGAGCCGGGACCGAGTGAGCCGGCCGACGATCGCGGTAAAGATATCGCGCCATAGACAGAGACCACCCGAGCGGGTTCTATTTTGAGTAGTTGCACACCCTTTTATATATATCATCTTTTGTATTTTGATGATTATAGATGTACTAAAGATGTTTAAATGAAAGAACATGAATGATGTAAAAGAGTTTATGTTTAAATGCATAGAGTTATGCTTTGGAATATTATGTGTTGTATAAAGAGAAGAAATGATGCAAAAGAATGTAATAGAATTCAAATGTTGAATGCATGTATGTGGTTAAAAGTTAATCATATTACTTGTATACATGTTTAGTTAGTACTTTCACTTTGGCTATTGCTTGCCCTCGTGCAAGCCAATTCTCCGCTTGTGCAAAATATCTACTTGTTTGGTACATGTGTTGAGCCTTGGGCGGACAGGGGAGGCGCTGTCCGTTCGGCGTCTATTCAACGTGCCCGGACAGGCCAAATAGGACCGGGCTCGGGGCGTGACATTGACTGTCAGCCATCCTCCTCGGTCGCCCAAACACGACCAACAAGCCCTCCTAAGTCCACCTCTCCAATATATATATCTCTTTCTCTCAAAAAGAGGTGACCTGAGCCACTTTCTCCTTGACTGTGTCACCTTGGACGAACGCCACCCCAGAACTCTGGTGACGTCTCTCCGGCAGCTCGGCGTTGCAAGATCGACCTCGAGCCTCGCTGCAACTCAGGGAACCCAAGTTTTTTCCCTAGTAGGCCAAACTCTGCGTGTGGTCGCTGCCACCGTTCCCTGCAATTGCCATCGGCTTTGGAGGACCCGCTCTACCCTCCGGTGCCGCCTTGTCGATTCCCAACCTTCCCTTGTGTCGAGTTTAAATTCTAAAACCGAGGGCTCTTGGGTTGTCTCTAATTCCCCACCCACCACCGCCAGCACCTCTTGTCGATGGCTACTACTTCCTCTGGCTATTCCCTATCGTCCTCTATCTCACCCGATCGGCGTGCTCCCAGGCCGCCGGAACCCTAATTGGTTTCCCCTGCTCCAACCAAGCCTGAACTAGAGTTTCTTTTGGTCAATTTCACTGTTCCAACTATCCGGGTTGTCGATGATCCTCTAGAAGGTGAGCACGGTCCTCCTGAGGTGTCGTGGATATCCGTGCTCACCTTTGTTGCAGCCGGTGAGGCCCTGGCTTGCGGATTTGTCTGCGACTCTTTCGGTGACTTTGGAAATCATAATTCACATAGCCTAGGAACACTTCTCGACCATTGTTTGCAGTCCGAACAATGAGCACGTGCTTCAGCATGTTGAGACCTATCGGCTTGCACTACTTATTGGTCTCTAAACCTCGCAGAATTTGGCAATAAATCAAAAAACTTAACATTTCTTTATATAAATGCTTATAGAAGTTAGGTTAGGGGCTTGTGTGCAATTTGGGCCATGTGGGCTGCCTCAGGCAGTGTGAATCCATTGTGCTAGACCTTTGGACTAATCACCCTAGGCTCGATGGCCCTCTCGAAGTGAAATTAGGCTTTAGATGCATTTATTGGCAAAATCACCAATCGAATGTGTTTTCATTTCGGGTTTCACGTATTATCAATGTGAATGCCTCGTGGCTATCCCTGAGCCTTGTTGGCTGGTTGCTCTCTTTGTCTCATATATGTCCAAAGATAGCGAGCGAGCAGCAAAGGGTTCCGGATCGGAAGATAGCATTTCCAGGAATCCGGTAAGGTGTAATTATTATTAAATAAACCTAATAGCATTAGACCTTGTGTTTGCTCCTCGGGTACCTAAATCGATGTGTTTCAGGTCAGCGAGTGGTTTAAAGTATGAAGTGGTACCTTTTGCAACATGTTAGGGGTCTCAAAAGTTTTCCAATGGATTTTTTTTAAATTCAGACGGTTTTGGGAATCGGTAACAAGAACTGATTTTTGATGATTTTGGGATTGTGTGATTTATAACTTAAGTCACTTAGGGTTTAGTCCTTGACTCCGTGGATCTTTCGCAGCTTCGAACAATGGTCAGGAGCACCTTGGGAGTTAGGTGCTTCATCTGATACAGGTGGGTGCTCGATCCGAAGTCAGTTTAGTGGGCCCAGCTCGGTGACATTCTTTCCCTCTCCTTTTACTTGATTAGACACCTTGCATGTTGAGTACTTGATCACCACATGACTTCATTTTGTATTTCTCTACTTTTATTATTGCACACGATCATCATGACTTTGCGGTAGAATAGTACGACATTGGACATCATTATCTATTTTGATATATGTTTGACCTACGGGTCAGTAGTGTGTGAAATCGGGTGACCTGATTAGTCGATACTCTCCCCTTGTGGATCTCTTGTCAACTACTTGCCGATAGTCGGCTATTAATCATATTGTATCGATCACCACAGCTCATGCACATTTGGTGTACGCCAGCGGTTTGGCCACCGCACTGGCTTTTTTTCTAGAAAAGTAGTCGTATATACTAATGACCCGTGAGCCCTATGCAGTCTATTACTAGGGTCATATGCCAGGTAAAGTAGGCATGTCATTGCCTGAGGCTTTTAGACCAACATGGCAAACAGATTTGGTATTCTTGGACTCGTGGTCTGGTTGACACATCTTTTTTCTATTTACCTTAGCGGTAGTTGTACACTTATATTCATTCCTTTTCGGTTCATATTTGCTAATGTACGGTTCATATCATGCTACTCTATTTTTAGTTTGCCAATAAATACACTTGCCATTGTCGGCTTGCGGTACCCACTAGAAAACCTCAGGTTGGTTTCTCACCCCCTGTTATTACAGGTGATTCAGGAGATGAGGATCGGGACGGTGCGTGAGGTGCGTTGTAGATAGTGATCTTTAGAGTTTCCGTACATATTCATATACTAACTTTGGTTAGTCTAGTCTTTTTCCATTATGATCATCATGAATAAAATAGACATTATGAAGTTCAGTTATGTGAATGCTTGGTTAAATTAATTGCTTGATTAAATTAATAAACGATGGATTTATGAATTTATAGCTATGGATCGGTTTGTGGATTTATGGCAAAATGTTTTCTACCTATTGTGGTAGTCAGTTTTGAAAAAATTGAATTTCCATATGGGAAATAGTTTTAAAACGGTTTTTGATTTTATTGCTTATCTTAGGTTTTTTAAAAAAAGTTTTCTAGTGGAAAATACTTTCAAAAGATTCAATGGATCTTGTATTGTGCATTTGCATTATCTTCGATAAGAACACTGTAGCCACAGGATATGCATCATATTTCATAAGATTGGTTAGCTGTAGGAGTATCTGCAATGTGATTATTGTTTGCTAGTTTGTGAGTGGAATTGGTTGGATATTCTACTTTCTGTGTGCACAGAGGGATCTCTGCATTTGTAGCGGTTCTGTCAGTCCTATGGGTAGGTTGTATTTTAAAAAAATGGATATTTTTTGCTGACCTTGTTTTCAAACCTTTTTTTTTTTTCTAAGAGAGGCTTTACAAAAGGGGCCTGGAGCATGACAGGAGAAAATCAAATTGTGGAGTGGAAGAAGGAAAAGGAGAAAAGGTGGAGAAGAGAGAGTTTTCTCCTTTCAGCTTTGAAAAATAAGGAGGAAAGAAGGGGTGGAAAGGGGTGTGATGCGATGGGGGGTCGCGGGTAGTGTAGTAGGCTGGCGGTGACTGGGTGTAGTATAGCTATAGTTATGAGTGTGGTGGTAGTAGGTAGGCTTTATAGTGGATTACGTGACTTAGTGCGTAGTGTGCGTATATGAGGTGAGTGGGTCTAGTATGCTTTCTGGAATGTCCACTGCGAGGCCTTCCGTGCTTCCAATGTTGTGTTTCGGATGTTTCGGGACGTTTCGAATCGGTGACGACGTGCTCGATTAGAGTTGATCTAGAGTATTTTCAGGGTTGCTTAGGATCAATAGAATTTTCAGCCGGGGAGTTGTTTCGCTGGATACTTATTTGCTCTAAGGTGATCTGACAGAGCGACTGCAAATCAATAAGTGTTTAATGGCGGTTGGTTGATGCCGTTTGACACAGGTCAACGGTGTCAGATATATCCAAATTCACATGATGATCATTCTTTTATAGAATAATTCTTTGAATTACGCAGTATAAACTAGAAGATCATATGAACGTGTTGATCTCAGAAGCATTTGTAATTATCATATCATAATTATGTTTATAAGATTTTTTATTTCAGCCGGTTTGAAGTGTTGCAGCGCCCGAGGGTTGGTCACTAGGCAATGAGTGGAGTATCGAAAAAATCGCGGAAAGTTATTGGTTCTATGGTGGTGTCTCGGTAGAGTATCTTCAAATAGCTCTAGATCAAGAGTCGTAACGGAGTCCGGGGAGTTTCGTGCGATTCGGAAGCATGCCCAAATATCAAAACACCGTTGGGTAAGCAGGCGGAGTGTCTCCAGTGCTTCGCATAATGAGCACGCACAGGATGCAGGCTATATGATCTATGATATTAGGGTCCGGCTCTAGCTAAACTATGATGAGGTATCGATCAGCCGCTCGGTAGTCAGTAAGTTGTTTTGCGGATGGGATAGAGCTTGCCGAATCGACGAGTCCATACTGTTAAACGTTATTTACAGCATTTAAAACTTCTAGAAATCAAATTTTATAATTTTTCGACATCATTTACCTTACGATCAAGAGGTCACAAATTTGACAATTTTTAACGGCCGGTATGGGATACTTGCTAGTTTAACGGTGTAAAAGAATCGGAATTTGTTGAATTTTTGATAGAAAATTCTATTCACTACATAGATAAAGATCAATAACTCCGATCTTGAATTGAATGATCCGATAATACATTTTTAGGACGTCGTTCGATTTTGACCGTTCATTTTATGCCCACTTGATGGACTTTATTATGATTTCGAAAATTTACGAAATTTAGTTTCTAGAAGTTTCAAATACTCTAGATCATATTTAACGAAGTGGATCGCCGATTCGAAGCTCCATCATTGAAAACAACTTATGAGTACGAGGGCTCCAATACTCATAATAGTATAGTAGCCATGGCCTATATATATATATATATATATATATATATATATATAGAGAGAGAGAGAGAGAGAGAGAGAGAGAGAGAGAGAGTGTGTGTGTGTGTGTGTGTGTGTGTGTGTGTGTAAGGACTGAGATTTTGGCAGTATAGCTAAACTCTCTGTTGATGATGTTTTTGTGTGTATTTTAATTACAAAAGCACTCGTCAAATTTTGAGAGAAAACGAGTTAGAATGGAGATTTTACGCAATCTTTACTTTTCACCTAAAGTGAATAGTAACTTGGGTTTCCAGAAAGGCCAAAGTGTAGAGATGGCTTTCGGCGCGTATCGGACTCCGTTCATAGCGATCCAATAGCTCGTTTTCAATGGTTCAACTATTCCAGAACCATTAGCGTTGATGGATTTTAGGTTTGACGCACAGATTTCGAGAAAACTGGAGATTCATGTATTCTATGTATTTGTGTGCCGATTTTGCCTTTCAGAGATAGGATGGGTTTCGTCGTGAATCTGCGACCAAACCAGGTGAAACAAAATAGTGAATTTGTTTTCTCTGTCGTGCTGATTGCACTAGTGCGATCCGTTCACAAATCTGACGGACAGATCTCCTGATATCGCTCGTTGATCTAGGAGGGGTCTTTGATGGCAAAGTGGTAATTTTGCAATAAGCCCTACATTTTATGTACCGTTTTGTGTGAATTTGAATGTGGAGGTGTATTCGCGTGTTTCACTTGCACTGTGAGGGACTCAGTTTAAAATATTGGGTTTTGAGGGACTTTTGAGCGAATTAGACTTTTGTATATATAGCATTTTAGGGTTTTCTTTCTTGAAACCCTAACCCTAGCCCTTGCCACCCTGAGCTACGTCCCCAGCCACCTTCATCTCTGTCCCCTGTCCTCGCCGCGTGCACCCCGGCCGTCGGCGCGCGCCTCCGGCCACCGGAGAAGCTGCATTGCCTCCCTCTCCCTCAACTGCTCCACCACCTTTGCCAGTGGACCACCCAAGGTGATCCTCACCTCGGGAACCCCCCTCTGGCAGCGGCACCAGCCTCCGGCGATTCCCTTGCCGGTCCCCCGCCGTCCCCGCCGCCTGGGCAACCCGCGGCCAGCCTCAGCCAGCTCGGGTCGGGCTCAAGTTAGCTCGTGGCCCACGAGTTGCCGCTGCCCTAGATCGGCTGCGCTGCTCTAACCAGGTCTCCGGCGACCCCCGCACGCCATCGCCGCCATTCCCTTTGGCCACTGCTGCCGCCCTAGCTCCCTGAGGGCGCCCTGCGCTAGCTCGGGCCGAAGCCGAGCTAATCCCCAACACGCGCACTGCCGCCTGAGGCCTGGGGTTGGCCGCGCCGCTTCCTTCCGGCCTCCGGCAGTCCACCGCCGTCACCCTTGAGCTTCCCACCGGCCGCCATGGCCGCAGCTGCTCCTGAACCCGAACCCAAGCCCGTGTGGGCTCGGGTTGCTCTACCGCCGGCGCTGCCTGCCGGCGCAAGCCCCAGCCTCCCCACGTCGGCCACACCCGTCGGCCGCCGGTGCACCCGCCGTAGAGCTATCGCCGGTTGTGCCCTAGCTCCCACTGCTCCGGTAAGCATTGTCAGGGTCTTTTGGTTGCTGTTATAAGTCGCGCATGCTTTTCCGGCGATCCGAGGCTATCCCGATTCCTCTGGAGGTGAGCACGGTGATCCCTGATCAGTGCTGATCACAATTATCACCTCACTTAGGATCAACGGTTGTCGAAACTGTATTGTTGGCGAAGTTTTTCCCCGAGTGCGCGCTGTTCGCTGAATGTTCGGGTCGCTCCCGTGCCTTCCACAATGAGCTGTTGTGCCCTGGATCATGAGCACGGCCTCCGGCACATTGAGACCTGTCAGTACGTGTCTCGGCAGGCCTCGAAAGTCCTCAGTTTGCATTAACGAGCCACAAAATGTCCCGATTTACATAAAATAATAGGATTTTATGTAAATATAGGGACTTTTATGCAATTGTGCATCTTGTAGCTACTGTGTATAGTACGTATGTATATGTGGTGACCTCTAGACTGATCATCCAAGGTCCAATAGCTTTTGCGGAAATCTAATAGCGATTTTGGTGCGTTTGTCGGCGAAATTCGCCGGCAGAACGCGATTTCGGTTCGGATTTCATCCAAAAGTGTGTTTGCCCTTTGTTGTGTCGCTGAGCCTTGTCAGCTAGTCACCATCGTCATTTTGTGGGTTTGGGAATGACGGGTGAGCGACAGTGGGTTCCGGTGTCGAAATTGACACTTTCGGAAACCTGGATCCGAACAATTATCCGGCGATAATTGTTTAGTTGTGAGTTTCAAGGCACTTCATGGGTCCTGACGGCGTCTCGGTGTGATTTTCGGGACTTTCGGCGAGTTACAGTGATCGATTTTAAGAAACCGATTTCGGGGATTTGTGTGGGGTTTGTGAGTTGGGTATTTTGGATTGGTGGGTTGGTTACTTACATGGTGGATCTTCGTAGGTCCGGTTGACTTGTTGCTTATCCAGGTTTCCGACGCGATTGTGACAGGTGGGTGCTTCGAGTTGGTAGTCGGTGAGATCGTTTCACTTTTCTTTGTTCTTCTATATTAGTATTGTAGTCTCTACATGTCAGTTGCTTTTGCTTATCATTCGTTCATCTATACTTGTTATTTGCATGATGATAGTTGTTGATAGACATGTAGAGCAGGCTTGCATATGTTGTATATATGTGGATCTTGGGTTTAGGCAACACATTGACTCCTTTGTCGTGTGTTTCGATCTAGTTGATTGTGGTCCAGCGTTGTACGCCCTTGTATCTAGCTTCGGGCAAGGCACCAGTCTTCTACCGGTTTTCGTATTGAGCATATCAACATGATTTAGTCACAGCACTGTGTATTCTAGACACCGGTTGGTTTGGCCACCAACCAGAGGGTGTACGTATCCGGATAGGTCGTCAATGGACGCATGAATCAAGTCAGTATATGCTCTGTGACAGGCAACGCTTGGGGTCTACGGACCAATATGGGAGCACCAGATTGGGTTTGATTTTGGATTACATACCCTTGAGGCATCTGTTCAGTTGAGTTTTTGTTACAGTAGTAGTTTGGTTCTTACTCATTTACTCTTCTATTTCTATTACTACTATAGTTGCTCTTATATCATACTATATCTGTTGTTCTATCTCCTTTGTTTTTCAGTGAATACGATTTGCCTTCGTGGCTTTGTCGTATTTACTGGAAAACCTTGATTGTGATTTCTTACCCCTTATTTTTTCAGGTGACTCCGGCGAGGAGTTGATTCTTGGTGCGACGGTTGGACGTCCTAGCTAGGCTACAGCAACGATCATCACCCTGGTTATGTTACATTTCCGTATTTAGTAATTTAAGTAATTAAATGGTTCAGTTAGATAATCACTATTACTGTTTGAGTATTTGTGAACCTGTTTGAGTTGGTGATTTCCATTATGCATGTGATTTGAGATTTATGAACATGTGGTTTGGTTTTACGCACTTATGCATTGTAGTTTTCTACCCCTCGGTAGTCAGTTTTCAAAATAAAGATTTCGAGTAGGAAACAGTTTTAAAAAGATTTTCGAATAGTTTTATGGATGATTATATAGAGTTAAAAAAAAAAAAGCTTCTGAGTAGGAAGCACTTTTAAATAGGATGACTGTTGTACTATATATCGCATCATCTAGCGCCTAAAGAGTGTTTAGAAGCATGCATCATCCCTAAGGATCGCTAGCTGTATGGATATGAATTGCTTGTGGATTGGTAAATGTAGGTTGTTGTTGTGATCCTTATGTTGTTGTTGGTATGCCGTGCAAATATAAAGGAGACTCTATCTGAGTGGACAAAGGAACTTTGTATTTGTGGCGAGTCTGTACGTCATGTGGGCCAGGTTGAATTCAAAAAAAAAATGGCACGTTTTTTGTAACTCTGATTTCTAAAATGGTATTCATTATAAAAAGGCTTTTAAAATCGGCCTCGGGGCATAACAGATTAAGATGGTATCAGAGCGTGAAACAACTACAACTGCATTTACAAGTTTTCTAACTGAACCACTAGTTAGGTTGATCCATAGGAAGACCTAAGGTGTGTAGGCACGTGCGAGCGCGAGGTATTCGAGATTTAGTCTCGAGGTTATCAAGCTTGCAGGCTCGAAGTTGATTTGTGTTTATTACCCCATGTTTCTTGTGCTGCAGGATATGGCATGTACCCGTTTTGGTGTTAGGAGTAGGGGCAATGAGTGGACTAGCTCTGAGCAGTGAGATGTCGACATGCTGCTTCTGCTACTGTGATCGCCTCACCTCCAGCACGGGACATGGAAGCCTCTGCAGGTCAATCCGCAAGCACACAGGGTTCACTCTTTTGAGTTATGTTGGATGGTTTTGCTAGTGGAAATATCAAGGTAGATGTTTTGACCTTTTGTTGGTTCTTTGTCAGTGTGGTGTGTGTCAAATCTGGCTAATGTACAGACATGATGTCAGATCTCTGTTTGTGCATTCTGGTGCATTATAAGGTTATTAGTCGGCTTAGTTTTGTGTCATGTCTCCAACTTGCTGTTGGCAATGGATCCGCGGATATTTTACCTTTTCTTTCGATAAGTACGTTAGCTGCAGACAACGTAGTGTTGAAAGTTAGGACAAGATACCCTACCCCTTTTCGGGAATATTTAGATTGGGTCGATATCTTTCTCTGGCAAGACTATCTCTTAGATCATCTTGTGGAGAGGTGACGGTCATCTTTGATCATTTAGTGAGCCTGGTGGTTGGCTCAGAAGTCACAGCTTGTGATATTGTACAAGGTATGCGTTTTAGTTTATCGTGAATACCTTGGATTGGATTGGATTGCTGTTCGATCACTTGGTGAGAGGCATGTTGGAGTCTCAATGAGACTGGCATTTAGTGTTGCTAGAAACATCGATCACTAGGGTCCCTTGGGGATGACAGCGATAGGGTCTCTTAGAGACAGATGTTGGGCATCACTGGTAGTTATGATCGCATGTTGCGAGTGGCAACTCTGTTCACCTAGTGACGAACATGCATTGGTCTTATGTTGATATGTTTGTAGAGTGTTGAGCAGGCTAAATTGTCGGGCTAAACTGGTACTGGCAGCCTTAGACCTTTTGGTCTAGGCGAAAAATTAGGTCTTGGATCTAAGTGAGTCAGATGCCATCGATGGGTTCCGATGGTTAAGGTTTGGCTTTGTCTGTTTATAGTTCGGACTGGTGGGAGGCTGTAGCCTCCGAGGTGAGTGTTGGCACTCAAAGTTTAGGGGTTTTCCTGCCATGGCACAATAGTTGTGCTTGGTGCGTTAGTGGAGTGATATCTGGAATTATTTTCGGTGGTGTGTAAGCAAGTTTCGGAGATGAAACTTCCTTTAAGAGGGGATTATGTAAGGACTGAGATTTTGGCAGTATAGCTAAACTCTCTGTTGACGATATTTTTGTGTGTATTTTAATTACAAAAGCACTCATTAAGTTTCGGAAGAAAACGAGTTAGAATGGAGATTTTACGCGATCTTTACTTTTCACTTAAAGTGAATAGTAACCTGGGTTTCCGGAAAGGCCAAAGTGTAGAGATGGCTTCCGGCGCGTATCGAACTCCGTTCATAGCGATCCAATAGCTCTTTTTCGATGGTTCAACTATTCCGGAACCATTGCCGCTGATGGATTTCAGGTTTCACGCATGAATTTAGAGAAAACTGGAGATTCATGTATTCTATGTATTTGTGTGCGAGTTTTGCCTTTTGGAGAGAGGATGGGTTTCGTCGTGAATCTGGGACCAAACAAGATGAAACAAAATAGTGGATTTGTTGTCTCTGTTGTGCTGATTACATTGGTACGATCCGTTCGCAAATCTGAAGGATGGACCTCCTGATATCGCGCGTTGATCGAGGAGGGGTCTTTGATGGCAAAACGGTAATTTTGCGATCAGCCCTACAGTTTTATGTACCGTTTTGCATGAATTTGAATGTGGAGGTGTATTCGTGCGTTTCACTCACGCTGTGAGGGACTCGGTTTAAAATACCGGGTTTTGAGGGACTTTTGCGCGAATTAGAGTTTTGTATATATAGCACTTTAGGGTTTTCTTGCTTGAAACCCTAACCCTAGCCCTTGCCACCCTGAGCTGTGCCCCCAGCCACGTTCACCTCTCTCCCCTGAGAGAGGTGAAGGTGTAGAAGTTTAACGGTGTAGTAGTATTCAAATCAAATAAAATTTTAATAAAAAATTCTTTATACTATCTACAACAAGATCAATATCTTTGGTCGAAAATTTTAGTACTATATCATAACTTTTTGTGAGATTTTTATTTTCAACCATTGATTTTGAGTCCTTTTAATCACTAGGTAAATGATATCGAAAAACTGCAAAATTTATTTTCTAGATAGTTTAAATACACTAGATCAAGTCTGCCGGACCCGATGGTCAATTTGAAAGTTACATCATTGAAAAAGGCTTAGGAGCACGAAGGCCTCCGTGCTCCTAAGAGCACAGTTGCTTTTATATTTTTAAAAGTATGAAGTCATTGGTACTTGTAGGTTTTTAGCCCTTGGATTAAGGGATGTAGAATTAGGATGATAGTCATCCCCTAGGGTTGAGTAGATGGTTGGTCGACTAGTATGATCTAACGGGTGGAATGGTCAAATGGGTAGATCTAACGACGGAAAACTTATAAGCACCAAGTGCTTTGTGATTTTACAAGCACCATAGCCGAACACACACACTCTTTCTCTCTCTCTCTCTCTCTCTCTCTCTCTCTCTCTCTACATATATATATATATTGAGTTGAGCTAAAATGCTATCAGAAGTAAACGAGCTCTGTTGCCACCTTTTTTTTTTCAATGATGGAACCTCCAAATTGATGATCGACACCGTTGAAGATGATATATTCCACTTGAAGTATCTAGAAATCAATATTTATGCTTTTTCCATATTATTTTCTTGTCCCTCAAGTGGACACAAAAATGAATGGCTGAAAATGACTATCCTTTAAAAATTGATGATAGGAGTCTTGTAATTAAGATCAAGAGTATAGATCTTGTTTTAAATAGTTTAAAAGTTTTTCTAACAAAATTCAATTGAGTTGGATATATTTACACCGTTAAGAAGAAAAGATTTCATATTGATCATTAAAATTCCAAATTTTGAAACTCTTTGATCATTAGTCCAATGCAGTCGAAAAAAATTGAAATTTGGTTTCTATATACTTCAAGTGGTATAAATAATGTTTAACAGTGCAGATCCTCAATTTGGATGCTCCATCATCGAAAACAAATAGGTGGCAATGGAGCCTATTTGCTACTGACATCATTCCAACTCAACTCTCTCTCTCTCTCTCTCTCTATAGGCAACAAAAGCTTCCCCTCAACATAGCCTGCATACAAGCGAGTAATGATACTCAGTTGGAGTACTGGTACTCCTTCATTAGTACCAGTATACTCTTGTAGTTCTACAAAACTCGAGAGTGCCAACAGCAATAACAGTTCAAACTGTACCAATATTTTCTCTCGAGTACTGGTACATGGTAGCTAGAACTAGTAGCCAACCTAAGTTCTAAAAAACCCGAATATTCCCCCACGAGTGTCATGCACTGAACTTTCGCAAATAGTGGTGTTCTAATGAGAAATAGTAATGGAAACTAATTAGGTAACGTCAATGGTATTTGAGAAGTATTAGAGTATATTTGACCTGAAAGCGGTGCGGAAACGTACTTTGAAGAGCTAAATCTGCAAACTTGCATATTTTCATTTTGTACCAGTATTGGAGTAGAGTACTGATACTCAGTTGTGAGGAGGTTGGAAGTGCTCTCGAGTTTTTCGGATGTTTCCAAAGTATCTGTACTGATTCACTATGTACTGATACTGATTCGAGCATGCATACTGATACACAATAGAACACACTGAAATGCAATGTTTGGGTTCTACAAAACTGGCCTAGAGTACCGGAACACCTGAGTGGTGTACCAAAATTGAAACCCGCACACTGATACTCAACACTGCGAACAACAAGTTTTGGCTTATTGTAAATACAAATGAATGGGAGGTTTAAGTGCAAATGTAGCACTCCTATATATAATCCTATCTCATCTAAACCCTTCGCCTACCGTCATTTCTCTCTTACACACTCTCTCTTCTTTCTCTGTCTAAAAAGGTAGAAATTTTAATTTCTTTCCATTGTTGGATCTCTATTTTTTTTGAGAGAGAGATAGGTAGCACGCTACCCGCTTCGTTTATTTCATTTAAAAATAAACTTAGCTGGAAATGTGAATCAACTAGGATTCGAACTTGGGTCTCAGATACCAACCGCCAAGCCCTTTGCCACTTGCTCTAGAGACGGTCGGTCATTGTTGGATCTCTTTGATCCATCATATTGGAGGCTTGAAGGAGGTCTAGAGGATCAAGAAGAAGCTCTATCAAGGAGAAGGTTGCCACCTAAACACACATTTTTTTCATTTGGAGGAAAATAGTTGAGTTGAAGTTTTAGAGTTTGATTTTAGGGGTTTTCCCAAATGGAAAAATTTAAGGTTCTAACTTGGTTAGAACTTCTACTTTAGAATTTTTTGGAAAAATCAAAAGCCATCTCCAAGAAGGATTTGAACCTAGGTAGGGAATATCACTAAAATGATTTGATCTTCCATTCGTCTAAAGTTTTTTTTTTATGTTCATGTATAACAAGTGCAGAGTACATCAAATATGTTTAAATTGCATGATTTGAGATCTAGGTGGTCAAGCGAGCTTAAGAGGATTTGACATAAAAAAAAAAAGGATTTTCTAACCCCTTTACTAGATTAAAAGAACAGTATATGTGTCTGCCGCGAACGAACCGGCCCCGCCGTACGTGTTTCTAGGGCGAGTGGTCATTTATGATATAGATTAAATTTGTTTAAATTTTATTTTGAAATCAGGATTATAGGTTCATGGCTTCCAACAGACTCAAGAGTCTGTTGTTAATTACCCCACACTTTCAGTGTTAAGGAACCCTCGATTAAGAGACCAAATACAAATGCTGATAATAAAATAGACCAAACAGGCAAATAAAATTTATTAAAATAATTTGCCGCATACATAGCTTAAGTAGGGGCATTCCCCTACGATACATAGATTTCATAAAATTAAATACTCAGTTTATAGACTTGATGATCAGTTGGGATCAAATTGAGATGCTAAGTTTAGCGACATGGCGGTCGATTTTAGATTGAGTTGCTCAGTTTAGCGATATGGCGGTCGATTTTAGTTGAGATGCTCAGTTTAGCGACATGGCAGTTGATTTTAAATTGAGTTGCTCAGTTTAGCGACATGGCGGTCAATTTGAGTTTTGATGCTTAGCTTAATGACATGACGGTCGGTTTGAGTTTTGGTGCTCAGTTTAATGACATGGCGGTCGGATATTCAGTTTAATGACTTAACAGTCATTTGTTCAGTTTAACGACTTGACGGTCAAATCTGAACTTGATTTGCTCAGTTTAGCGACTTGGCGGTCGATTGAAATTGAGGTGCTCAGTTTAGCGACATGGCTGTCGTTTTTAAATTGAGTTGCTCAGTTTAATGACATTGCGATCGATTTTAAATTGACTTGCTAAGTTTAGCGACATGGCAGTCGATTTGAGTTTGGTGCTCAGTTTAATGATATAGCGGTCAGATGTTCAGTTTAACGACTTGATGGTCAAATATTCAATTTAACGACTTGATGGTCATATCTTAATTTGATTTGCTCAGTTTAGCGACTTGATGGTCGACTGAAGTTGAGATGCTTAGTTTAGCGACATGACGGTCGATTGAGTCGAATCTCATGAAATTGGTTCATGAAATTAATTTATACTAGGAGCCCATTTGTAAAGTCCATTGAATTAATTGATAAAATTAATTCATGATAGGGGCCATTTAGAGAGCTCATTGAATAAAATTAATTTATGATAAGGAGCCATTTGGAAGGCCCATTAGTTCATGAAATTAATTTATAACAAGGAGGGCCCATGAAATTAATTCATAGAATTAATACGTGATAAGGGCCTATTTTGCAAACCCATGAAATTAATTTGTAGAATTAATTCATGATAAGGGGTCCAGTTGGAAAGCCCAAGAAATTAATTCATAGAATTAATTCATACTAAGGGGCCCATTTGGAAAGTCCATAAAATTAATTCATGATAAGGGACCTATTTTGCAAACCCATGAAATAAATTCGTAGAATTAATTTATGATAAGGGGTCCATTTGGAAAGCCCAAAAAATTAATTCATAGAATTAATCCATAATAAGGGGCCCATTTGGAAAGCCCATGAATTCGGTTTGGGTTGGAGGTATTTGGATGACATAGGTTTAGTAGATTTTGTTGGATTTTATTTGTGGGTTTTGGATTTTGGATCGTTATTTGTGGACTTTGGGTTTTGGATCTTTATTTGTGGACTTTCGATTTTTGGGATTTTGATTGTGGATTTTGGGTTTTGGATCTTTATTTGTGGACTTTGGGTTTTGGATCTTTATTTGTGGACTTTGGATTTTTGAGATTTTGTTTGTAGATTTTGGGTTTTTGGGATTTTGTTTATGGATTTTGGGTTTTGGGTTGAAAAGTTTATTTATATGAATTTTTATTGGTTTTGGATCCAAATCTGCATGTGGGTTGAGATGGGTGTCGGGCTTTATATGCTCTAGGCCTTGGACCCGAATCTGCGTGTGGACTTGAATTGGTTTTGGACTTTACATGTTTTGGGCCTTGGACCCGAATCTGCATGTGGACTGAAATTAGTCTTGAACTTTACATGCTCTGGGCTTTTGACCCGAATCTGCATATGGGCTGAGATTGGTTTTGGACTTTACATGTTCTGGGCTTTGGACCCGAATCTGCATTTGGGCTCTGCGTGTGGGCTTGGTGCTTTATTTTTTTTGACTGCTTTTGGAATTTGTTTGTTGGGCCCATGATAGATTGAACCATTTTCAAAATAACTCAAATTCAACTTCTCAAATTTTGTTCCTTGTTCTTTTTTTTCTTTTTTTCTTTTTTTACTGGGAGAGATGGAACAATTTTTTTCTTTTTTCCTTTGGGGGAACAAGTAATTAAATAAGTATTTAATGCCCACTTAGCCCTAATCAAAAGTTAATCTTTTCGTTTCATTTTTTTGTTTGTTTGTTTGTTCTTCTTCTTTTTCTTTTTTTTTTTTTCCTTCATTTCTTTTGTTGACTACCAGAGAGAGGTAAGGAACAACTCTTTTTCTTTTCTTTTTTTTTTCTATTTGTTGTATATTTTTTTCTTTTATCTCTTTTTTTTGTTGGTTCTCACTGCCAGAAAGAGAGAGAGTTGGAAACCCAACTTCTCCCTCTTTTTTTCCGTATTTGTTGTATTCTTTTCTTTTCTTTTCTTTTCTTTTCTTTTCTATGTTGGTTTGACTGCCACAGAGAGAGAGAGAGAGAGTTGGAAACCCAACACCCTCTCTCTCTCTGAACAAAGCCGAGAGAGAGAGAGAGAGAGAGAGAGGAGGAGGGGTGTCCTCCTTTTCTCCTTTTATTTTTTTGTTTTTTTTTTTGCTGTTGTTTTTTTTTTGTTTATTCATCATTTTTTTTGTCCAAATATATAAAATTTCGTTTATTTTTTTTTTAAAAAAAGGAAATATACGAAATTGATCATGTCGAGTAATACGATCGAATCGAACGAAGTTGACGAATCAAAACAGAACCCGTTTATTTTTTTTATTATCATTCTTATTATTATATTTTTTTTGTCATATTTTGTTCAAGTACGTGGAGTTTAATCGTGTCGAGCATATCACGAAGATGACCGCTCGATTAATCCTTTCGACCATGTCGTGCCTATCACGAAGATGGCCGCACGGTTTACGTAATAAAATATCTAGTGTTCCATCAATCATTTTGACCATGTCGAGTCTATCGCAAAGATGGTCGGGTTGATCAAACCAACAAAAATCGCACTTACGCTTTTCATATGCATGCACATCTCTTGTTGTCGTAGAAGTCATCATGGTTGTCGTTGTCGCCAGAGTTCTTTTTTCTTTTTTTTTTTCTTGTGTGGCACGAACGAAAAGTGGAGGGGGTGCACATGGCACCCTCTCTGCCGGCGCGTCAGGGAGGGGGGTTTCCCCTCCTCATGCATCCGAGAGAGAGAGAGAGAGAGAGAGAGAGAGAGAGAGAGAGGGGGAAGGGGGGGTGCCGATGGGCACTGCTGCACGCGCGGCGCCCATCCGGACACTACCGTGCCCAAACAAATAAAATTGTTTGGGTACATCGTCCCAAGGTGTTAGTTAGGCCCAACGAGTTATTATTGTTAGTGGGCTGGGTCGTTACAGAGACTCTTTCAACCCCCGATGATAAACGAATCAAATCAAATGGATTAAAACAATAGAAAAAATTAAACAACTCTTAATAGTCTTTTCTCTTTCTCTCACAAAATTGCTTTCTCACTGTCATGATGAGCTCATGAACAATGAAGCACTTTTATAATGAATAGAGGGTCATAGATCGAACCTTGCAGTGGAACGTTGGGAGACTTGAGCGCCCGCCTGTGGAATGGTCATCCGCTTCTCACGCGTGAGCACGAGCGGAGCGGGAGTGCGCGTAACAGTGCAGGCGAGGCGCAAGCCGAAACGTCCGCAATAATAAAAACTTAAGTTAATTAATAATAAAATTAAATAATAATAATAATAATAATAAATTAATGAATTAAAAAGTAAAATAATTATTGGGAAATTTTGAATTTTTCACCAACAATTTCCCACAAAAATTTAAAATTTTCAAAATAAGAATTAAATTAAAAAAAAATGAATAAATAAATAAATAAATCACCGGGTGTTTATACTATGCGATAGGTAAGATGTCTTTAAGGACTTAACCTCACTTAGTGTAAGCAATTTCCATCAGAAGGAATCGGAGTGAACCAGGTCTTGAATTACGTTCCTTTGTCCCTGACTTCAACTACCACACACACAGTAGAGAATTTTTCGTTGCGGGTCTGTGCATTAATGACCATGCACAGTACCTTAATTTTTCATAAGAGTTTTTATGGATAGCCCATATCATATAGCCGCGGCCACATAAGGATACTCTTGTATAGGTGGTTTCCTCAAGAGATGTGTGTAGAGTCACATCTCGCGGAAATTACCACCTCGGATCCCATTAAGAGCTATCAACTCGACCTAATCCACTACACAGAGCACTACTCACCATAGGGATGGGATTGGAGCTAAAGCTCCTTTATAAAATTTATAGAAAGTGCTTTTTGGCCAACCTGACAGTTTATTTTTATCACATTGAACCTTCTTCAAAGGATCTCCTATCACAAAGTTTGGGTTCCCACTGCAGGAAGGCCCTTTACCGGCAAAGTCTCATCCCTCTCGATGATTTCAAGATCTTAGTCCTATTCAGGCCGTTCATCAAATAATCTGGAAAATTCTGTTCATATCTAATAAAACTCAAATAAGTAATATCATGAAAATAACCATCTAATAAATTTATGTCTCAAAATAATTTTCCTACCAATCTTAAAATTTACCAAATTCGTTTCCAAGATGAATACTAGGATAAAAAAAATAAAATCACGAGAGCAATTATAATATCAAAATTTATCAAACTGATAAAAGAGATTCCCCCACAAATTCTGAGATATATTAAAATTTAAGATCATGATATTAATCATGTGACCAGTAGAGTTCTGCTCAACAACAAATAGATGCCCAAACAATTTTAAAGTTTGATTTTAATNCTTGGAAGTTAAATGACATAATAGTGACATAAAATCTAGGAGAGAACCTAGGGTATCCAACATAATAAAATATAGATAACTATGTGAACGTGAACTAGAAAATATGGAAACTTGTGAATGAATTTAGTGGATAACTCTTAGAAGTTATGGGAACCTAAGGGTGTAAACTAAGATACAAGTCTCGACCTTTCAGAGTGTCATATTAAGAGATGTCGATTTTCCTCAACTCTGTACTTCATATCGGCAGATGCCGATTACCCTCAACTCCTTATATCATACTTGGAGATATCAATTTCTTATACTCCAAGTGTCTACTGATTAGAAAGATGCGTATTGTCTTTGACTCTCCATGAGTTGTTTAGCAAGAGGTGAATTCAAGTTGGTTAGAAATAGGGAATAATTTGGGACAATCATGTAGGCCATGTGACACCCCAATAATCCCACATCGGATGGGAATGGGGCTGTTATTGAGTTTAAGAGAGACTTAGACACTAGTAATAATAACTGGGCTTAAGTATTTTGGGCTGTGGTTGGGCCCAACGAGTTATTATTGCCAGTGGGTTGGGTCGTTACATTTGGTATCAGAGCTGGTTCACCAGCTAGAAATGTGTTGCGAGTCTCGGTTGAGCCAGGGTCTGAAAGACAAGGTGGCTGACTATGCCAGGGTCTGGATGACAAAGGCTAGCGAGACGAGTCTCACATCGCCTGGTGATCTTGGGCTGTGTGTGTGATTGGACTGACGAGGACGTTAGGGCCTTAACGGGGGGAATCTGTGACACCCAATAATCCCACATCGGATGGGAATAGGGTTGTCATTGGGTTTAAGAGAGACTTAGACATTAGTAATAATAACTGGACTTAAGCATTTTGGGCTGTGGTTGGGCCCAACGAGTTATTATTGCCAATGGGTTGGGTCGTTACATTTGGTATCAGAGCTGGTTCACCAGCTAGAAATGTGTTGCGAGTCTCGGCTGAGCCAGGGTCTGAAAGACAAGGTGGCTAACTATGCCAGGGTCTAGATGACAAAGGCTAGCGAGACGAGTCTCACATCGCCTGGTGATCTTGGGCTGTGTGTGTGATTGGACTGACTGTGTGTGTGATTGGACTGACGAGGACGTCAGGGCCTTAACGGGGGGAATCTGTGACACCCCAATAATCCCACATCGGATGGGAATGGGGTTGTCATTGGGTTTAAGAGAGACTTAGACATTAGTAATAATAACTGAGCTTAAGCATTTTGGGCTGTGGTTGGGCCCAACGAGTTATTATTGCTAGTGGGCTTGGTCGTTACAGGCCAATGACAATAACGTATAATTGTGACATCTTTTATTTCCATTTGAGGCATAGTAATTATATTTCTTTGTATATTTTCATTATAGTAATGGTAGTTTATTTATTTCTATTGTGCTACTACTGCCTCTTTTGAACTAAGTGAGTGTAGAATATCACTTTTTGTGATTGCACCTACTGAAAACTTATTTCAAGTTTTTACCCCATTATAGCCGTTGTTTTTTAGTGCCATCTTCCACCGACGAGGTGCGTGGCCGCGTCAAGCGTCCAAAATTAGATAGATCGTGGCTAATCGGTTTAGTTGTATGAACAATACTTATATAATATTTTGGAAAATAATGTATTGTAAATTTTAAAGAGGTTAATTTATAATAGCTTTGACTTAAGATTTAATTACTGTAGTAGTTTATTGCACCCATATCATGTATGTGTTGTATAGATTGGTGTATATTTTCAATTCATGTGGATAGAAAAAATCTTGCGATCTGTTACACGAGCTCAAGCAGGCCCATTGGGGCGGGTAACAGGGCGTGGCGGTGAGAACTTCTATTAAGTACTGGTACTTAGAGTTTCAATAACCATACTGAAACGGGAATTGGCCTAAACTGCAGGTTGGTTTAGAAATTTTATTTTTCGCGCTGTTTTCATACCAAAACAGTTCCAACTCACCTAAAACTCTCCCGAAACCTCTCTAGTGACACCTTATATAAGTAATTTATACTGGACCTTAACAATTTGCAAAGTTCAGTATACTGCAAATATATATTGAGACCCCTCACCTGTCACGACCCGCGACCACCCGCCAATTTGGCCGGGTCACGGCGCCACCGACAGACCGCCGAACGGACAGAGTTTCCCCTGTACGTCCTAGGCGTCGCAATCGGTACAATGTACAGTACAATGGTTCCAACCAGGAACAGATATCGATCATGATTGCGTAAGGAAAGTATCACAACATAACACATCCTATTTATTACATACATTCACATTACATTCATTTATTTACATCGCACCTTATATTACATTCAACATCCAATGCAATTAAGTTATTACATCATAGATATTACAATTTGATACATTTGCTTGCTTTCATTTTCTATACCTCTAAGCTACGTCGACGGGGTACTACTAGCTCTGGTCTCTCGGGTAGGGTGCTATCTACGGAGCTACCCCCTTTCCTCACGCCGCCGCGCAGCTCACGTGCGAACCTGCAACACCCCAAAACAACGTGGGGTGAGAACCAACTCCATGGTTCCCAGTGGGTACGGCCACCCAAGGGAAATGCTCGACCAACAGGTTCAAAGAAGGCAACTGCAGGTTAGATTAATAAATAGATAGATAGTTATCTTGACTATGCAATTAATAGAACCATACCTTGCCTCGCAAATGCAATAATGCCACTATATGCAAATCATGCAAGAATGCAACAATAAGAAGTACATCACTTGATTCTACTTCTATCTCGCTCAGATCCAACTAACCTCTAAGGTTTCTATTACCTTAGGTTCATCACATTTAACACTAGCTCTCAAGGTTCTTTCTACCTTATTCCAGCTAGCCACCCGACTCGGCCTCGAGTCAATCAACAGCGGATAATCCGCGCTCTGCTCGGCTCGAGGTGAAGGACCCTATCACAACGCACCTCAGCCTGCAAGCCAAGAACCACATCGCCCAACGGTCCGCCCGAAGGTCCGTGCACCGTGGTCAGGGATTCGCCAGTGGGAGAGGAACATGCCGCATACACCCATAGCCAAGATCCCCGATAGGGAGAGGAACATGCCGCATACACCCTAGCACTCTTTGTTCTTGCTTAGTCATAATCCTCAAAGTTCTTCCGGTGGGAGAGGAACATGCCACATACACCCGCGGTCCAAAAACTATTGAGTTTTCAATCCTAAGATTCCGGAATCCATTTTCCAAGCTTCTAGGGTAGTCTCAAACCCTATTGTATCGACCTATCTAGGTCCAATGCACTTTTCCTCCTAGGTCTAGCTGACTCTAGGTTAAATGCCCTTATTTCACAACCTAGGTTTACTTTAACTCTAAGTTCAGTTCTTAGCCTATGTTCTTTAAAACTAGGTTGATGCCACACACCTAGATCCCGACTCTAGGTTCACACTCAACTTATGTTCTTTAACACTAGGTTATATGCCACTCGTTATTCATCCTAGGTTCAACAACGCTAGGTTCAATGTCATCTATGTCCGACCTATGTTTATTAACACTAGGTTAATGCCACTCGATCTACTTGATATCCTATTTGTCATATCGAGTCCATATGCACATGCATCTCATCTAGCCCGATCACTACATGTATACATATCAACATGCATCTATTTACTAGCATGCACTTTCCAAACATTATTATGCTTATTGTCTCTAGCATGTAGTCTACAACATATAAACATTTGCATGCATCTATCCACTAGCATATATTACATAATGTTAACATGCCCTTATGCACATACATATGCATCAATAAGAGTCCACGTTCCGCTTTGACTTGCAGGGCGACCAAGTCGCTTCGGTAAGCACAACCCACATTAATTCGCGTTCTGATTGCTTGTCGACACTTGCAATCGGCCTCCCGCAGCACTTGTATCTGGCACGGCCCAATATTGCAACTGCGCCTCAACCGTGCTTCGCTTTGCAGCCCCGAAAATTATAGGTCTTCGGTTATGTGCCACGATGCCTCAAATCCATTTCCATGATTTTACGACATCGCCTCGGCCCTCGAGGCGGAAATGAAGCTAAATCGTCATTTTCTTGAATATCTTTGTAACAGCTCGACGGATCGCCGAACCGACTTCCCCAACGCGTTCGTTTACCTAGCAATTAGCTTTACAGAGGGTTAAATGAGATCAAACCCTCATATATATCAAAACGTCATTTTGGAGCCCTAGGTTTGCATCTAAACAAAAACCACCATTTGAACTCTAGATTCAAGCATTAAACATCTATTAAGCTTGCTAGAATTGCATCTAAACCATCCTTAGGGTGCATAAACCAAACCCTAAGAAGTTACCATTAGAGCCCTAGAAGCTTACCTCCCTAGGTTTGCTCCAAGGTTGAGAGGAAGAAGATGATGATGATGGTGGTGGTGATTCTCTTCTTCTCCTCCTCCTTCATTCTCTTTCCTTTCTTCTCTTCTTTTCCCTTTCTTCTTCTTTCTCCTCTTCTTCTTCTTCACGTTAAGAGAGAGAGAGAAGTGGTGTTGGAGTGAGGGAAATGAGAGAATGAGAGAAAGAACCCTCTCTATACACTCTCATAATGCCCAAAGTGCAATTAGGCCCTTCAACTTTCATTTTATTACATTGCCCCCTCGGGGGCCATTTTTTGTATAGGGGACCGGTCCCTGGACTTGGGGGACCGGTCCCCGTAGGTCCAGAATTCCAGCCTTTAAGGACTTAGCCAAATTTTCAGCTTTTTCACCGTTTCTTCTCCGTTTTCACTCGTTTTCGCTCGTTTGACCTCCGATTCTTTTCAAATCGAACCGAGACTCTCCAAACATGTTTTTGAGCGTATTTTCATCATCTTTTCATCCCCGCTAATGTCGGATTTGGCTCACGGCCCAACATGGCCTTTCGGCTTCGTTTTAGCGCCTACGCGTACCGAAAATGCCCGAATGCTTCCGGACCTCACCGGGACCTCACCGAAATCATTCAAATGGTCTTCCAACCAAATGTACACCGTAACCTCATAATTTTAGAAGTCCGGTACCTCACATCACCTTTAGGTCATTTTTATATAGATGCTGCGTTATTTCTCGCTTGATTAACAATTCCTCAACTAGTTAACTATTTTGATATGAATTAACTTCAAAATGTGAATAAATATAAATTAAAATCTGCAATCCGCCTCCTAGCTATTACTATTAATAAAAGTGGCAATTCCATCAATAAAAAGAAAGTGCTAAGGATAGTAAAATTTGATAGGATCGCCATCAAATTTAACAAAAATTTCAATTTATTTGATGAAAATAAAAGGAATTCAGAAGGTCAATCTCAATGAAAAGAAAAATTAGTTGAGTCTATTTCAAATTAAATGGCTCCCTATACTTTTTCACCAAAAGTTAATGGATGTAATTAATTAATCGACTTTAGTCAGCTGTTATTATATAACATAAAACCATATATAGTTAAGAACAATATGAAGGCTAAGTTCTGGAAAGATTCATATAAATTGAAAAATCATATCTTTCATGGGACCACTTATCCTTAATAATAGTTCAATATCTTGATTAGGTATGTTAGGAATTCGCATTTGAGTACATAGTTTAATATCTTATAATTAATAAGCGACTAAAAGATTGATAGATATATTAATAGGCATTGATATCATTAGGACTATGCACAAGATGCATGCATGTATAGCACCCAAAATGAACATATAGTGAAGGTTCATGTATGAGAGGGCAAATTTTCACATCAAGGCCCCCTTAAGTGATAATTCTATACAAGAAATTCGTGTTTCAGTGGCATGTATATACATATGCTACTAAAAGAGCAATAAATGTCATCATAAGTTGTAGCAACATGTCGTTCTCGGTATTGCCTATGCTTATATTGGTGAAACTTTTAGGGACATTTCAACTTGATGTTGCTGATACGATTCGCAGCATTTATAAAATTAATGTTGCTAAATGGTCTATCTACTAGGTTATTTAGGCAACTTTAGTGGCTTTCATACATGGTGCTAATTCAAGTAGCTTTAGCAACATTTTCAAAATACTGTTGAAAACTTTTGTTTAAAGGAATTCATTGTGATTAATTAATAATAGTTAAACAGTTGCCTAACATAAACCATCGCGTCCTGATCTCTAATATCAGCATTTTCCTGTCACAATCAACACCAAATATTTACAGCCTCAAACCTAAATAGTACCCAATTTTGACAACAACAATAAAGTATTAATTAATCACGTAAAACAAATGCAATGTAAGAAAATTCAAAATTTTCACTAATTATTTTAATATGCAAGGAAGTATACATTAATTCTTCAATACATAAGTAAAATCAGATCAAATATGTAATTAAAATATTCGATACAAAAGTGATCGATAGTTTCTTCTGTGAGAATCTCCAAATTAATGCACGCTTTTATGAAGTCATTTGCAATTGTATTAAACCAACAAGTAAAAGCAAATCGGTGAGAGCATGCTCGATCAATCTTGGCAAACAATCTTCGCAAGCTAGTCTGAAAATAAATGAAGCTCTAAACCTATTGGCAATGTACTTTGTCTTGTGAAAAAAGATCAAAGAGGGAATAGATCACGAAAATGAAGTTTTAAACGTGTTTAAGAAAATAACAACCTTTGACTAACCATGCAAGAGAAACAAAGTAAAGAACAGACGGAAGAAGATCAAAGAGAGCACAACAATCTTTACACTATAAAAAAAATTATGATTTAGGGACATTTTATTATCGCCATCCAAAGTCCAAAAAATACTGCAAAAACTATTAATGAGATTTAGATTTTAATGCCCCTTATAATCGTGTTGGTGAATTTTTTATCAACATTTAAATAGTCCGCCATAACGTTAAATAAGAACTTACAAAATTTTCAAAGTTTTATTTTATTTAAATATTTCCACATTATCTTTCCTATGAACAACTGTATGAAATCCTTCATAAAGGACGTACTCCGCTTGCAACGGGGTGATAATTTTTTTTGCTCATGATCAGTGCAATCAAGATGAACTATAAATTGTGAGGGAATCTAGTTGGGAATTGCAATTTTCCCTCTTCTATAGAAATTTTTTTGTTCGACAAGAATAAAGGTGGAAATGATAGTTTAATGGAGATGTAAGTACTGTTGGAAATAATTCTGTTCTTTTAGTAGAAATATGTCTTTTAAAATTTTATTATTTTTAAAATAGTAAATAACTTTTAAAAGAAAAAGAAAGTTGTATGCAAAAAACAATAATCAAGTATAATAGAGATCAAGAGTTAATATGAGGCCTGTGGGTTGAGGTGTGCAATACACCTTCCTAGAAACCGAGATTATTCATTTGCATATGAGACTTTGACCGTCACTTCTAACGATACAATAATCACGAGGTACCCCGTCAACACGTCTCCAAGGTAGTATGTTAAAAGTATAAAAACGAAAAAACAGAAAAATAAAAGATGCTCCAGGATGTATAAGATACCATCACATTTTATAAGTTTTCTATTTAGGACTAAACTCATATGTAGTAGGTTGTGCATAAGATCCCAAGTAAAGCGCATTTGGTATTAAGCCACCCAAGAGGCCCATAGTCTAAAATATAAAATTTTGAATCATATTAAAATAAATTGTAATAAGTATTGGGTCAAATTTTAATTTTAAAAAAGGAAACAAATCCTACCAGATTTTTTAATTATTAACTTCCGGTTTGCAAAGGCAGGATTATTAGATTTGGGGGGTGTTAGCTAGATATCTCTTCTTCTAAAAGTATTTACTAATATATACCGGTAAAACTATCACTTTAATTATAAGAACATATAATTTTAGATGTCGCTGAATTATTTCATGGGCTTTTTTTTGCATTTGGCCCCCTTGAAAAAGTTATTTTTTAAAATGGCGCCACTAAATTTATAATTGTAATTTTGTTTCTATCCCTATCACGCAAACGCCACATAAGCGCCACGCGAGTAAAAGCTGAGGTGTTGGAAAAAGTTGAACACGGTAATCCCATTCACTGTATATAAACACGATGAATAGTTCACTATGTCGATACATAGTGAATGGTTTATCGTATTTTGACACGGTGAATGGTTTACCGTATTGTGGGGATCCAACCTTATTCTAGCTGCTTTTCTTGATCCTAATCCAATTGTCCACCCTAGAAATGCAGTGAAGCAAAATTCCTGTCGAAGAAAAAATTATGCCATCACACTCCTAACTGGCAAATTCAATATTTCGTTATGTGATTGTTTTTGATTTTTTGCATGTGTGCATTAAAGATAATTAACATCCAACAAGGAAGCCATGCACCCAACAAGTGGATCCTGCTCCCACGCTTTGTGTTCTGATAATTGTTGTTCAACAATTCCCCTTTGCATGCCTCTCTATACCACAAGGGCTTTACTTTAAGCTCAGTCTCATGCGTGGGAATGTCCCAAATCAATATATATAATATAATATAATAAAAATATATATCTATATATATTATAGTATTATATCAGTATATAATATATAGTATATATAGTTATATATAGGTTTGAAGCTAGAATCCTGCGTCGAAGTAACGGGGCATTTTACTATCGAGTTGTTTTCGATGATAAAGATTCCAAATTTGACGATCGGCTCGTTGAACATGATCCTATACACTTGAAGTGTTTAGAAATCAATTTCATCTTTTCGACATCATTCTTTGACCTAATGATCAAGGGTTTCAAAATTTTATATTTTTAATGGTGGATAAGAGAGTTTCTCGTTATAACGCGTTTGTAAAGATATCCAATTCATTTTGAATTTTTGGTTTAGAAAAATTTTTAAAACTATTGAAACAAGATTATAGCTCTTTGATTTGTTACAAGACTCCTATCATCTTTTTTTAAGAATTTCATTTTCAAACATTCATTTTTTGTTCATTAGATGGGCATATAAGAACAATATTGAAAGTGACCATGAAATTTGATTTTAGTTGTTTAAATGGTTTAAGATATATTTAACGGGCGAATCGTCAATTGGAAGCTTATTCATCGAAAACTAATCGATTAGTAAAATGCTCGTTTTTACTATCGCAGTGCAGTATTCTAGCTCAACTCGACACACACACAACACACACATTTATATATTTATATATATATTATATATATATATAATATATATATATATATTATATATATATAGTATATGGTTATTTATTGTTTGTGTAATGTGCTTGTTCGTGCGATTGCATGCGGAGGTACATTTTTTTGTAGCGGCTTTTGTTTCTTACTCTTCTGTATCTTAATGGCATTATTATTATTAGTTTATTATTATTTTATATATATATTATATATATATATATATTATATATATATATATATTATATATATATATTATAGATCTTCCCCTCTCTCTCTTCTTCTGTCTCTCTTCGCCGCTCGCTCTCTCTTGTTTCTCTCTTTTCTCATCTTTCTCCGTTCGATAGGCGAAGCGGCCCACGTCGCGGCCCCGCCATCCCGCCCGCCACCTCGCAATGCGCCCGCCCCGCGTCGCCGCCCCTCGAGCTGTTCCGCTCGCGTGCTGCGTGGCCCACTGCCCGCGACGCGCCGCCATGTTCAGCCGCCCGCGTGTCAGCTGCCCGCGCCTCGTCGTACCGGCGTCGCCGCCCGCGCCTCGGCCTCCAGGCTGCTACGCGCTTCCCCGCCTCCCGCTGGCCTTCCGCCCGCGCCTGGGAGAGGGGGAGATGATGAGAGAGAGCGGGGAAGGAAAAGAAAAGCAGGTGGGGAGAGGGGTGGAGAGTGGGAGAGGATTTGGAGCGGTGGGGAGGTTATAAATGGGGGGAGGAGAGAGAGAAACACACTGTCTCTCTCTCTATCTCGCCGCGCTGCGGCGGGGGCGTGCGGGTCGCGCACCTCCCCACAGCGGCCCGCCGGCCGCGCACGGCCCGCACCGCTGGCGCGCGAGTCTATGCTGCGAAGTGGCAGGAGAGAGAAGACGAGTGGCGAGAGAGAGCGCGGAGGGCGGGAGGAGGTGGGGAGAGAGAGAGAGGAGGGAGAGGGAGCAGAGAGGTGGCGGCTGGGGGTTGTGAGAGAGAGAGAGAGAGTTGAGAGAGAGACGGGCGTGAGGGCTAGCATGTGCGCGGCCACACCCCCGCGCGCGCTGAGAGAGGAGAGCTCTGTTGCCCCCTCTCTCTCTCTTCTCTCTCTCTCTCTCTCTGCTCACGCTCTCTCTTCTCTCACCCCTCTCTCTCCTCTCTCTCTCTCACGCGCTTTTCTGCGGGCCGGGTGCGCTGCACGCAGGCCCCTCTCTCTTCTCTTTCTCATTCCTTTCTCTCTTCCTTCTCTTCCTGCTCTCTCTCTCTCTCTTTCTACTCTGCGTTCTTCTATCGTATCCCTTGCTTCTATTCTCTCCACCTCTCGTATGTTATGCTCTCTCGTCCCTCTCCCTCTGTTCTCTCTTCTCTCCCTCTCTCTCTCGTCTCTCTTCGGCGAGGCTCCCGCAAAACGAGGGGAGCTAAGTACGACTCTCGATTCCAGTATATATATATTATATGGATATTTATGGTGTGTGAGAATGATGAGAGAACTAGGGGTAATAGGAACAAAGGTGCATGTTCTTTTCGATTTATTCTTTATGACACCTATGCATTATTAAGTTAGTTGTTTTCATTCATCTTCTTCTTCTAGTCTTTGTGTCGTCTTGCATAATTATATATATTATATATATTAATATAAAGGGCCAGGATGCTTAGGTAGTATGGAGGGCTCGGTTCACTTTGGTTCGATGTTCGGAGACGACGATCGGTGTTGATTGATTTAGTGAGTATTTGAAGTATCTAGAAAATAAATTTTACTATTTTTCGATATCATTTGCCTAGTGATCGGAGTGGCTCAAAATCAACAGCTGAAAATAAAAATCTTACAAAATATGATGATATGACATTAAAATTTTAGATCAAAGTTATTGATCTTGTTTTATATGGTATAAAGAATTTTCTATCAAAATTTCATGTGATTTGGATATTTCTACACCGTTAAACTTGCAACCGGCTCACCACGGCCGTTAAAATTATTGATTTTGAGCCCCTTCGATCACTAGGCAAATGATATCGAAAAATCGCAAGATTTATTTTCTAGGTATTTCAAATACTCTAGATCAACTCTAACGGAGCCGATCATCGATTCGAAAGTCCGAACATCGAAAATAACTTGGAAGCACGGAGGGCTCCGTGCTTCCAGAGGCATACCAGCCCACTAGGATATATATATATATATATATATGTTGGTCTCAAAGTGATTTCAGTATGGATAAAATTCTAAGATGCAAGGCTACGGGTTTCTGCAGTTAGCCATCCAAAGAAGACAGCTTAGATGAACGACGCACCGACAACAAAATTCGAAAACTTAAGCTCCATGGGTCGTTCATCGATCACTATGTAAGCTATAGCCTGGCGTGTCTATTACCAACACTCGTGTGTTCATGCCAGAGCCATGTCCGACACAAATGTGTGCATGATCCTTTTATGCATATATAATGTAAGATAAACTATCAATGAAAAGAGGGATCCCTCTGCTGTACGGTAAAGAGATGGTTCTCTCTCTTGAAAAAGAAAAAAAGCCAAAAAAAAAAAAAAGAAAAAGTGAAAGAAATTTTTGATAAATTATATGCGGTCTCGAGTGAGTTTGTTGGATATTCGAGTTCCAATTCCTCTGCTTTGACCTAAGGCGGTTTTACTGATTTCTTCATACATCTGAATTTCGATTCAATATTACCCGAGATTTCTTCAGACCCTAAATGAAAATAAATTTAAAAGGAATTTTTTCGGACCCTAAATTTAAAATAAATTTAAAAGGGATTTTTCTTGAAACCCAAATCAAAAAAAATTAAAAGGAAATTTTTTTTCGGACTCCAATTTCATATAAAATAAAATAAAATAAAAAGGGCATTTTTGAGACCCTAATTCTAAATAAAATAAATCAAAGAGGATTTTTTTTTTCCGGACCCCAATTCATAAAGAAGACATTTTCGAGCCCAGATTTCATATGAAATAAATTCGAAGGGGGATTTTCTTTGAACCCCAAATTGATGGTGAATTCATCGGACACCCGAGTTCTGATCAAACAGTTAAACTTAATCTCGAATAAACTTCTTGGGGCACTCAATTTTTATTTTATAAAGTTCTTGGGTAAGCAAAAAAAAAAAAGCCAAAAAAAAAAAGAAAAAAAAAAAAGGGGAACAATTAAAACCTAGTCAAGTCAACTTAACCCAGTCAACATGCAGGCCCAGTCTACATATGGGTTTAAAAAATCAAAACTAGTCCAAACGCGAACCCAATTCACATGCAGACCCAATCTATGCATGAAGGCCCAAAGCAGTCCACAAATAAAACCAATCCCTATTTATTCAATCCAGAAATCAAATCCAACCCATATTATTCAGTCCACAAATAGAATGCAACCCATATAAAACCAACCCATGTTATTCAGAAGAAAGGGCCCATAAAGGGACTATGCACAAAACTCATAAACTCAACTTCAAAACCCACATATCAAATAAACTCAACCCCAACTTCACCCGACTCCACCATTACGTCCAACCCAAAGTCACCTGGCCTAAAGCATATATAATCCAACTCCAACTGCACTACAAATCAAGCCCAATTCCCAAACTCTAACCCCAAACCATATAAGGGGGTGTTCGGCCTAACTTCTTAAAAGTAATTCTAAGTCGAAAAGTAATTTTGCACTCAATAGAGCATTTGCAATAGGCGCTGTTTGGTTGCATTCATTTATAATTGCACTGTAGTTGAAAATATATATATCTATTAAATTTTTGTTTGGTTTGGTATAGTTAGGCCCATCTGCTGCAGTTACATCTGCACGAGAAGGCAAAACTGCAGCAGTTGGTACTATAGCCAAATTAGCTCCAGTATCAACTACAGCAGTTGGGCCGGAGTCGGCTCACCCATTAAAAAAACAAACAAAGTATGATTTTTTTTTCATACGCTTCTTTTTTCATTTTTTTTTTTCAAAAAATACATATTCATGAAATCTAATAGGGTTTAATAATATCTGTTAGGATCAATAAATTTTTTTCATACGCTTCTTTTTTTTTCGGTCTGCTAGTTTAATAATATCTTAATTTTTGTTTTGACCAAATCTATAATATATTTTCATTTAAAATTTATTAAATTCATACATAATTTTATAATATATAAATATATATAGATATAAAAGTCTTAATTAATAATTAAAATATGATTACGTTATGCTCAGAAGAGGTAATCTCACCTTTCTACTTTAAAATGACAGAATTTAGAATACAAATCTCAACTGTAGACTATCAAAATTGCAGCAGTTGCAACTGCATAAAATCAAGCAGACTAGGGGCGTGTTTGGTTCGCTTCTTTTTTACCATGGAATCGGAGTCGGAATAGGTGAATCCGTTTGTGGGTGTTTGGTATGCGGGAGTCCCATTCCGATTCCGATTCCCGAGTGGAATGGGAATCCCCCAATCACCTCTTTTCCCAATCCGGCCTAGGAGGCCGGATTGAAAGTTGAATCCGGATGGAATTGATATTTATTCAGATTAAATTTATTTTATCAACTTTTTTAATTAAAATATGAGTTTAAATTTAGAAATTAGATTTATAATTTTAAATTTTAATTTGAACTTAAATTAAAAATTAAAATTTAATCAAGTATTTCGAATCTAACTTATGAATTTGAATTTAAATTAAATTTTAATTTATATAAAGTTTTATTCAAATTTTATTTAAAACTTAAATTAAATTTATGGATTCAAATTAAAATTTAAATTGTAATTTTAAGTTTGAATTTGAATAAATCAAAATTTAGTTTTATATTTTGAATTATCTACTCAACTTCAAAGTTTAATTTTTTTTAAAAAAAATATATATTTAAAATTTTGACATTATTTCAAAATTTTGATGTAAATTTTTAATATTTAATTTCAATTTGAATTTAAATAAATATATTATAAAGATAAAGTTAGCATATTAATTTGATTATGTTTTTTATATCTACTTGAACCAAACACCAACAATGGAAATGATTTATTCCGATTCCAATTCAGGTAACGAACCAAACAAAATTAGATAATGACTCATTCCGATTCCGATTCCAGCTTATTTCGATTTCGATTCCGATTCTGATTCCAACTTCAAACCAAATGCGCCCTAGGTGTAGTCATGACTACAGCGTTTACAATTGTATGTATTTCCAACTATATTGTTTTTGTAATTATATCTAACCAAATGATCCCTAAGAGTTGGAAAATCTGATTTTGTTTTTTAGAATCAGGAAACTAATTTTTCAAGTCCCAAAATCAGAATTAGAAAAAAACTGCTTCTCCAAAACTAATTCCCGCAAACTCAGTTTTTTTATTTAAAATTTGTTATATTTCGTTTAGATTTGTAGTTATCTAAATTGAAAGTAAATTCTAATCTAATTAGGATAAAATATAATTTAGATTTAATTTGACTTGTATAGATTATAAGTAAGAATTTAATTCTAACCGAATTAGAATTAGACTTGTGTTTAGAGTTGAATTGGACTATAGTTAGAATTATACACTAGTTTGGAGACGTTTATTATATATACATGTTCCGGCTATGTTAAGCCGGGCGCGACCCTAATTTAGCCATGCAGTAATTAAGCCTAAATGTCCGTACGGTTGAGAGGACTCGCGGAGCAGCTCTAAGCCAACTAAGAAATAGTAATTAAGCCTAAAATGTCCGTACGGTTGAGAGGACTAATGGAGCAGCTCTAAGCCAACCAAGAAGTAGCTGTGCATTGTTTCCTATGAAGAGCCAAGCTAATTAATTACGTGGCACGTTGGTAGTCCGTTCCGTGAGAGCGAGGCACATAGGTAGCATTTGGTTCGGGAACAAGGGGGAAAATAAGCTCTTATTCTTCCTTTTGTTTTCAAACGGTATGTTTGGTTTTCAGAAACAGCAGTTTTCGAGATTCTGGAACAAGCTGGTATAAGGCTGGAACTGTTGTTCCACCCGTTTTCTGAAACTAGCTTGTTCCTTGATGAGAACAAGATTTATTAAAATCTAAATTTAATTTTAATGACAGTAAATTATTAATTAATCTAATTAATATATTTAAATCATTATTTATTGCTTTAATAATTAAATAATTAATTTATTTATTATTTATAATTAATTATTAATAATTAGATAATTATTATTATTAATTTAATATTTATTATTATTTATTAATAATTATTATTCTTAATGATAATCGATATTATTATTAATTTATTATTTATAATTAATTAATAATAATTATTATTATTTATTAATAAATATTAATATTAATTATTATTAATAATTAGATAATCAATATTATTATTAATTTATTATTTATAATTAATTAATAAGAATACTTAATAATTATTATTATTTATTAATAATTATTAATAATAATTATTATTATTATTAAATAAATAATCGATATTATTAATTTATTATTTATAATTAATTACTAATAATTATTAAATAATATTTTGATGTTAATTAATTACATAATATAATTTTAATTTCAAATTATAACTCTCATTTCTCTTGTTCCAATCTAACCATCCAAACACTATTTACCTTATTCCTAGGAACAACCCAATTTTCATCCAAACGTAAAATTGGTTTAGTTCCTGCTTATACCTGAACTTGTACCTATCCCTGGAACTAGCAGTTCTTACTTATACCCGAACCAAACGCAGCCATAGAGTTCGGCGCTTCGGATATAATTAAGTTTTGGTTCTTTTGAGAGATCTTATTTCTACTCCGTTTTTCGATAAGAGGCATTATTTATGGCCGGTGTAAGTTCAAGAAACTCTACGTCTCGGAATCTCCCCTACCTAACTCAGTTGGGGACTGGAGCGGACTTTTTCAGACCAATCGGGTTTCTAATCCGGACTGTCTGACTACCCCCTTTACTTTGGAGGAGATCAAGATGGTTGTGTTTCAACTTGGAGGGGATAAAGCACCGGGACCTAATGGTTTCCCCCTGAGTTTCTACCAGACTTTTTGGGATGTCATAAAGAACGATATCTTCCTTATCTTCTGTGAGTTTTACGAGGGACGTCTCTCCACACGCGCCGTTGATTACAATTACTTATGTTTTATCCCCAAAAAAGAAGGGGCGGCGAGGGCCAATGACTTTAGGCCTATTAGCTTACTAAGCGGGATTCAGAAAATTATCTCCAAAGTTCTAGTAAACCTACTGGAAGGGGTTATGCAGGAAATTATTTCTACTACTCAATCAGCGTTTCTAAAAAGGAGACTCTTAGCCGGCGCTTTTGTAACTGCACACGAAATTACGGCTTGGGGTTTTAAAGAGGCTATGGAAGGGGTGGGGATCAAAGTTGATTTCGAGAAGGCGTACGATAAGGTTAGTTGGTCCTTTCTCCTAAAGGTCCTAGAAAAGTTAGGCTTCAATGACAAATGGTGTGGTTGGATTAGTGAATGCATCTGTAACTCAAAGTTGGCAGTCCTAGTCAACGGTGTAGCTACTAACTGGATCAAATCTAAAAGAGGAGTGCGACGGGGCGATCCACTATCTCTTTACCTCTTCCTTCTGGTGGTTGAGTGCCTTGCCAGAATGACTAAACGGGCTACAGAATCGAAGCTTCTCAAAGGAATTGGACCTACACGGGATAACTCCATTACCTTAATACAATATGCTGATGATACCTTATTTTTTTTGTGCGGCGAGAAAGAGATATATGTGGAATCTTAAATTCTTGTGGAATATTTTTGAGTGGGCGTCGGGAATCAAGATTAACAAAGAGAAATCAGAATTATTTTATATAGAGGGCAAGAGTGAAAAAGATGTTCGACTCTCTGATATCTTGCAGTGCAAAGTGGGCAAACTGCCCACTAGATACTTAGGTTTACCTTTGACCTTTGGGAAGCTTAAAAAGGAAGACTAGGTAGGCCTTACCAATAACTTCCAATGGAGAATAGATGGTTGGTAAACCAAACTTCTTTCCAGAGGCGGTCTTTTAACTCTGGTGAACTCCGTTCTCTCGAACTTGCCGATGCATTTTTTCTCTATATTTAAAGCACCGAAATGGGTTTTAAAGCGCATAGAGGGGATGCGAAGGAACTTCTTTTGGAGTGGACGGGCGAGCTTTACAGAGGGAGTTCATTTGGTTGCCTGGAAAAATGTGTGCATGAGTCGAAAGGAAGGAGGCTTAGGTATTAAGGACTTGGCGACCATGAACGATGCACTTCTTACTAAATGGTGGTGGCACTTCTTTAACGAACGGAAACTACAATGGATTAAGTTGATCAGAGGATTATACTACATTAGAAGGCGTCCCCTTTTTGAAGGATGATCTTTTCGACCGATCTCGCAATGGTGGAAAAACGTCTTAGATCTGAAAGATGCTTTCAAAAGTGGACTGAAGTACGGGCTGGGAGATGGGCTGCTCTTTGACTTCTAGTCCGACTGTTGGTGTGGTGATACATCCCTTAAGTCGTGTTTCCCTAACATCCATACACTTGTCGACCATAAAGAGGCGTGCGTCAGTGATTGTTTCTCAGCTTCCGGTTGGAGATGGAGAAAGATTCTATGAGGGGTAAGACCAAACACTCTTTATAGTAGACAGTGCATTAGGGCACTTAAGAACACCCTCGCTAACTTTCGAGTTATTGACCAGCCCGATGCCATCCACTGGAGATGGGACCCCGAATATATGTTTACTGTCAAATCGGTGTACTCGCTCATCGGGATAGGGGGTGTCATTGATGACATGACGCCGGCCATCTGGAAATTGAAAATCCCGACAAAAGTCAAAATTTTCCTGTGGTTAACCTTAAAAAAGAGACTGTCTACTGTGGACAATCTGCTTAAAAAGGGTGGGCAGGAAATAACAGTCGTGTCCTTTGTGCTGATAGTCTAGAGACTGTTGATCACTTGTTCATGGGTTGTGTCGTTAGCAAGCTTTTACTTTTTCCGCTCTTTAAAGATCCCCACTCCTTCCCCTCCAATGAAGATGTTACTTCCGTCTAGGAGAAGTTGACTGCACAGGGATCTTTGGCTGACACTACAAAGGCTCAATTATTAATGGCGGCCACGTGGTGGATGGTCTGCAACGAAAGAAATAATGTTATCTTTCAAAACTTACCTCCGAACGCTATCTCTACTGCCCACCGTATTGAAGTACTTGTGAAAGATTGGGCTGCTTGTTGTAAATGTCACGCACCGAGCCTGCCTCTTTGGTCGGATTCGGGCACGCCAACAGACCGCTGAACGGACAGGGTTTCCCCTGTACCGCGGACAGAGTCTCCCCTGTACGATCAAGGCGTCGCAATCAATACAATGTACGAAGTTCCAACCAGGAACACATTCAACCAAAGATTGCATAAGGAAGTATCAAAACATAATTCTACTTGCTATTACAAGCATTCATCTCACATATTATATTTTACATTACAAATTACATTCTTTTACATTCAACTTCCAAATACAATCCAATTATTACAAATTTACTACAAGTTTTATACATCTTGTTCTTTCATTTTTCTCTAGCCTATGCCGACTTGGGGTACTACTACCTCTGGTCTCTGTGGTAGGGCGCTATATATGGAGCTACGCCCTTGCCTCGTCCCGCCGCGCCGCTCACGTGTGAACCTGTAACACCCCAAAACAACGTGGGGTGAGAACTAACTCCATAGTTCCCAGTGGGTACGGCCACCAAAGGAAAGAGCTCCACCATCAGGTCCAAAGGAGGCAAACAACATGTTAGTCCAATAGATAGATATGAAATCATAAATCATGCAACTAACATTACCATGCTTTTGCCTCACAACATGCAATATGCAAATTATGCAACTCATATAGTAGATTAATTGCTTCTACACTTTATTCTTATCCATTCTTTACTTTTACTCATTCTTTACTTTACTAGCTATTCTTTAGCATTAACCTTTCTTTATTCTTTATTACTTGTCATTCTTTAGCATTAGCCTTTCCTTATTCTTGATTCTTTATTCTTTATTCTTTACGCTTTACTAAGGGTACTCACACCTTAATAATATTATACACATTAGCCTTTCTTTCCTAAGGTTACTTTACCTTAGCCAACTATGCCATCCGACTCGGTCTTGAGTCAATCAACTGCGGATAGTCCGCGCTCTGTCCGGCTCGAGGTGAAGGAACTCTCACATGCACCTCAGCCTTCAATCACAAACCACATCGCCCAACGGGTCGCCCAGAGCTGCATACACCCGTGGTCAGGGATCCCCCGGTGGGAGAGGAACATGCCGCATATACCCGCAGCCGAGATCCCCGATAGGGAGAAGAACATGCCACATACACCCTAGCGCTCATTGTTCTTACTCATTAACAAGCCTCGAAGTTCTTCCGGTGGGAGAGGAACATGCCACATGCACCCGCGGCCAAGAACTATCGAGCTTGTATGCTGCACTAGCAGCCGCTGCACTAGCAGCGAGGATTCCGGAATTCACTTTACATAACTCAAGGGTTGGTCTCACCCTATGTTATCGACCTATCTAGGTCCAAACCTTTACTCAACCTAAGTTAATTCATTAGGTTCAACGTCATTACTTTCATAGCCTAGGTTCATTGACACTAGGTCCAATATTCTTTATCACCTAGGTTCATTCGACTCTATGTTCCATATCATTACGTTCACAACCTAGGTTTATTTGACTCTAGGTTAATTGCCAATCATATTCCTATTTTCCTAGTTGTCCACACCTAGGAGTCATACTTGACATGCCACTCGTGAGTGACCTATGTTCAATGACACTAGGTTCATTATTACTCTTGTTTAACCTATGTCCTTGACACTAGGTTCAATGCCACTCGATCTATAGGTGGATTTAGGTCCACTTACACATATCCTTTACTTAGCATTCTTATCTTATCATTATGCATTATCACTAGCATGCTTTCTACTTTATGTTAACATGCAATGCTACTTATCTCATGCCTTTAGCTAACATCATTCAATGCATTTACTTAGCATTCTTATCTTGTCATTTTCATTACTTGGCACATACCACATGCATTCTTTATTAGCATTTCAATCATGCATCCATTTCTAAACATGCATCTAGCTCATGTTACTTGGCATTTAACTCATGCATATATCTAGCATATGTCTTACATACTCCTTTAGCGTTTAGCTCTTGCATTCATTAGCATACTTCTCATGCATTTACTTAGTATCTAGCTCATGTCATTATATGCATTTATTAGCATCATTATGGTACATTCTTACTTAACATTCTTATCATGCATCAATAGTGACACACTACACTTTGGCATGAAGGCGACCTAGTCGCTTCGGTAAGCACAACCCACCTGTTAACGCGTTCCGATTGCTTGTAGTCACTTATAATCGGCCTCCCGCGGCACCCGTGACCCGATTTGGCCCGAACTCTTGCGCGACCACCCGAACGGCCACCAATCCGCGATCCGTCTGTTCGGGAGTTTATTCCCCGACACCACGATGCTCCCGATCCGTTTTCATGATTTTTGGAGGCTTATTCCGCGTGCTGCGGCTATCTGTACCAAAACAGACCGTTTCGTCAATAACTTCGCGTACACTCGTCGGATTGTCGAACCGAGTGCACCAACGCGTTCGTTATACCCCCAATTAGGTTTGTATAGGGTCAATTGAGATCAAACCCAACTATTTATAAAACCCCCCTTTTGGAGCCCTAGCATTCAACTATTGCAAAATGCCCCATTTCATCTCATGATCCAAGCATTTATCATCTATTTGACATGCTAGGAGTACATAAAACCTAATTCTAGAACATATAAACCAAGTTCTAGAAGTCTACCATTAGAGAGCATAAGGCTTACCTCTCTAAGCTTGCTCCCATGGCTCAAGGAAGGAGATGAAGATGAAGCTCCATCTTCTTGGCCTCTTCTCCTTCATCTTCTTCTTCCCTTTCTTTCCCCTCTTCTTCTCCTTCTTTTCTTTCTAGAGAGAGAGAGGGAGAGGTTTTGGTGTGGGAGAGTGAGAGAAATGAGAGAAAGAGAGAAAGGATCCTCTCTATACACTCATAAGTGCCATTTTGCACTTAAGCCCCTCCACAATGCTTCCCTCGCAACAGCCCAAACTGGGCATTTTCGGGCTCAAGGACCGGTCCTTGGACTTGAGGGACCGGTCCCCATAGGGTCCAGAATTCCAGCATTTAGGACTTAGCCAAATTTTCAGCTTTTTCACCGTTTTCGCTCCGTTTTCGCTCGTTTTCGCTCATTTGACATCCGATTCATTTCAAATCGAACCGAGACTCTCCAAACATATTTTCGAGCGTATTTTTATCATCTTTTCATCCACGCTAATGCCGGATTTAGTCCATAGTCTGACATAGCCTTTCGGGTCCCGTTTTCGCGCCCTATGCGCACCGAAGCACCTGAATGCTCCCGAACTTCGCCGGAATGATTCCAATGGCTTTCTAAGCTAACATACATCGTAACTTCATGAATTAGAAGTTCGGTATATTGCAGTAAAGTCGGGTGATGTTGGTGTTTGTTGCATCCTTTATTCTGATGACTGATATTGTTTTTAACGTACTTCTCCTTTTTTCTTCTTCTGCTTTTTGTTGACATTTTGTTGCCTGGAGGCCTTCGCAGCCTCACTACTTGTAGCTAAATTCAAATACTTAATGAATGAAGCAACTAGCGTGCTATCCTTTTCTTAGAAAAAATAAAATTTTTACTCCAGCTTTGTCAGTGATCGTAGACCATTGGTCGAACTACATTAATTTCAGTGTGCTATTTTTTTTATCTTTCTTTTTTCTTGCATTAAATATTTTTCTGGATCTATTTTTCACTGTTCATATTTTAACAAAAATTTTATAAAAATACTCAAACTATCCTAAACAAATAACATAATTCTATTCTATTCTTCTATATTCAATTAATATTTTCAAGTATCCTCTTCTCTCTCCTATTCACTATTCTCATTCACTCTTTCCACATATAACTCTCTTCCCAACTCTCCAACAAATTTTTTTTTTCACCCTCCTTCCTTCTCCAACTATTCCATCTCTCTCCCTCCTTTCTTCTTTTTTTTAAATAGATTTCTCTCACTATCTCTCTCTCTCTCTCTTCCTCTGTGGCTCGGCAGGTCCGGACAGATCCACGCCAGCAAGATCCGTCCTTGCCAGATTTGCACTTGATCCGTGTTGGCGGGATCCGTCCTTACCGGATCCTACCAAATTCGCACTGGTGGGATCTAGCAATTACGAATCCTGCCAGATTCACACCAGCGGGATCCGTCCTTGTCGGATCTAGCCGAATGCAAACGGATCCGCGCCAGCGGGATCCGTCCTTGCCAGATCCGGCTGAATCCTCACTAAAAGGATTCAACAAGGCCGAGTCTGGCTAGATTGGGTGCTGCCGGTGCGATAAATGGGAATGTAATTATAACAAATTAAAATACGACAAATTTTGGTCGATTAAAATTTTTATTTATATTTCAACATAACTTAAAATTAAATTTGTATTAAAAATATCTTTTATATATAGAAAAAGTATAATTTTTAAACATTTTAATTATTAATATACATTAATAAATTAATATAATATTTTGTATGTGGTTGATGTTTAAACCTAGAAAATTATTTCATTATGAAAGTAAAATTAATCTATAAAATACCTCAATTCCGATTCGAAGATCGTGAAGATAGGATCAAACCAAACCACTCGCTCCAACGGATCAAATGCAAGATCACAAGATGGAAATTGCACTAGTTTCGACAACCCAAATGTCAAATCCTCCAAGTAGAGAGTAAACTTTTTAGGAATCTCAGTCATGGGGAGAGCAATATCATTAGAAGAAGAAGAATCAGAAAATGAGAACTTTCTTTCACACTCCTTCCCTCCCTTTTTTCTCTGCACGTTTGTAACTGCACGTACTGGGTGGTTTCCCAACCAACGAAGGAAATCACCTCTTAATAGGTCGGGTCAAATTTGTCTATCATGGGCGACCCGAAACCCGATTAAAAAACCAACATCTCCCACTCGCACGTGATGGGCAAACAATTCCCATTATCTTGGTGATTTTCATATTGACAAATGGGTCGTGTGACCCGCGAGCCAACTCATAAGCTTATCTATACACCTGTTAGGGATACATAATAGCTGTGAAAACCAAAGACGATATTTTATTCTTACCCATATCATGACTCGCTATACCCTAGACAAAATTAGTTATGTCAAATTAAGTATACCTAATCCCTCAAAATGGCTACACTTAATCTTTCTTTTCTTACTATGTATTCACAATTATGTTCGAACTTTTCTACAAAAGCAACATAACTGGTCGACAGGTGAATACATATGCTTGACATAATCTAAAATGTCTTCCTTTTGTTCTCATACTTATCAGTTTTAGACCAACCGCTTTCCTAGACATGCCCTATAAGGCTAATTATTTCATCACCGCTGGAAACATGCTAAAGTAGCGAACATTGATCTGTCACATCAGAATATAGACATAAGTTACTAAGGGCACTTAAGAGACCATTGTATATTTAAGGTCTCGAGGAACTCACACAATAAGAATGCAGGGATTCTATTTATTTAACCTCATTTTCCTCATAGTCACTTTTACACACGCGGTATGAAACGCATGTTACGGTGTAATTTCTCCTCTAAGGAGCGTATGTCAAATAAAATCATAAACACCGTACAGATTTCAGTTAAACACCTCATTGCATCTAACTCGAGTTCTCTATACAACAATTTTATCGTATTGTCTATCAGAGATCTCACATCTGGTAACTCAGGCTAACATGATTGTGGGGTCATCATGTTCGGTCCAAAAAGATACAAATAATTCAAATACAGACCTCATCTTGACTTTAGTCAAGGCGACATATATATGTACACTTTTAAACTCTCTTATAACACGTCTTTGGTTTTCTTAAAAATTGAGTGTACATTTGTCTCATCTCAGCACGCCTTCTTCGCGTCTGAGGCAGTCGCTAGTGTGAGAAAGCCGACTACAGCCCGGTGACATACCTTTTAGATATCACATATTTTGTGCTAGTATCAATGTATACTCTTCACATAGATAATAGAGTAGAGTACAAACTTTATTAATACGATGTACTAATACAACATTGTATGATCAATTTTAAAGTACAGTACATCATATTCTACGCAATCCTAACGATTCAACATGTGACCTGAACACATCTCTTGTCAGAGGTTTCGTGAATGGATCAGCAACCATAAGATGCGTAGATATATGCTGTAGAAACACATCCTTTTGTGCCACAATGTCTCTTATAAAATTATTCTTTATATCTATGTGCTTTGTTCTTCCATGATATTTCGGATCCTTTACAAAAGCAATTGCAGCTTGATTGTCACACTGGATTTTCACAGAGTTAAAGTTATTTTTTGTTATTCCCAAACTTTATAAAAATCTTCTCAACCAAACTGCCTCTTGTACTGCCGTTGAACATGCTACAAATTCAGCTTCCATGGTTGATAATGCAGTACAATTTTGTTTCTTGCTATTCCAAGAGATGGCGTCATTGCTAAGTAAGAATACATAACCAGAAGTGGATTTTCGCTTATCCAGATCTCCTGCTCAATCTGCATCTGAATATCCCACTAAACGCAAATCTTTTCCTTGATAACACAATGAATAATCTGCAGTTCCTTTGAGATATCTAAGGATTCTTTTAACACCTTTCTAGTATTTCATGCCAGGGTTTGATTGATAACGGCTTACTAAACCTACGGCATAACATATATCTGGCCTCGTACACATTGTGGCATACATTAGACTTCCAATAGCACTAGAGTAAGGAACTTTAGCCATTTCTTTTTTTTCTTCTGCAGTTTTAGGACACATGTCAAGGCTTAGGCTTTCACCCTTTGCTATAGGAGTATCAATGGGATTACAATTCTGCATATTAAATCGTTCTAAGATTTTCTTGATATAAGGCTCTTGTGAAAGACCGAACAATTTTCTAGAACGATCTCTGTAAATTTTCACTCCAAGAATATATGCAGCTTCCCCCATATCCTTCATTTCGAAATTAGAGTGTAACCACTGTTTAATGATATTCATGAACTCCTTATCATTTCCTGCCAACAGTATATCATCAACGTATAGAGATAAAATTGTAAATTTATACTCTTCATGTTTAATATATACACAATGATCCTCATTGATCATATTAAAACCATAAGATGTTATAGCTTTATGAAATCTCAAATACCATTGTCTGGATGATTGTTTTAGGCCGTATAAAGATATTTTTAGTTTACAAACTTTATTTTCTTGGCCATCAACTTCAAAACCTGAAGGTTGATCCATATAAATTTCTTAATCCAACTCACCATTGAGAAAAGCTGTTTTAACATCCATTTGATCTAACTCTAAGGGCTCGTTTGGTTCAAGGGTGGAATTGGAATGGATAATGGAATGGGAATGAATTGGAATGGCCCACTCCCCCAAGATGTTTGGTTTATTTGTGGATTGGGTATTGGAATGAATTATTCACATTTCATTGTTTGGTTCGTATAAACTAAAAATATTATAGAATACTATAATACTAATTTTACTCTCAAATATAAATTTATATTATTTAAAATTTATGAAAAATATAATACTATTCTCTAATAAGTTTTTCAAAAAATATATCAAATTTATTTTTAAAAACTTTTATTGATATGGGTTAGGAATAGGGTTTTGAGAGAGAATAGGTTTTTTTTTTTTTTTGATGAGAAAGGGGTGAAGAGAAGGAGGGTGAGATGGTCACATGGGCTTCGAGAATTTAGTGGGCTTCCGGAATGAAATCTCAATCCGCGCTAGAAAACCGGAATCAAGTTGAAGGCTAATGGGCCATTCCCATTCCAGTCCGGAATAGGAATCCCAAACCGATTCATGTGAACCAAACAAAATTAATCGGGTTTGATCAAACCGAGTTCCATTCCATACCCAAAATAGATGAACCAAACAAGCCCTAAATCTAAATGAGTTACTATGGCAAGAATTAGACGAATGGAGGTAAAATGCACTACCGGTGAAAAGGTTTCCTCGTAATCAATACCCTCTTATTGAGTATAACCTTTCGCCACTAGGCGAGCCTTATACCTTTCAATGGATCCATCTACCTTGCGCTTGATTTTGAGAACCCATTTGTTCCCTATAGTCTTGCGCCCTAGTGGCAGATCAACCAAGTCCCAGACATGGTTGGATTTCATTGACTCCATTTCTTCTTCCATTGCAATTTTTCATTGTTTTTTTTCTGGGCAAGATAAAGCATCTCTTACGTTCTTAGGTTCGGCTTCATCATGTGAAGCTACCATGAAGGCTTCACCCTCAATCTCAAATCGTTGTCGAGGAATGATTTGACGATTGCTTCTTCGCAATTTTGAACCATGTGAATCATATTCACTCCCACTAGGTTCATGTGTGTCATCACCAATGAAGTCTTCAATTTCACATAATTGAAATTCCTTGTCAATTTCACCTTTACTGGGAAATTCGTCCTCTATGAATGTGGCATCACGTGATTCTATTTCAGTTAAACCTCCCTCGGAATGTTCACCTAAGAACACATAACCTTTTGATTGTTCTGAGTATCTTATAAAGATACATTTCTTCCCTCTAGGACCTAGTTTTTCATACTTGTGGGAAGAATCGTGAACATAGGCTGTCGACCCCCATGGTCGTAAATAAGTTAAATCAGGTTTTCTACCTGTCCATAACTCATAGGGAGTAGATGCAACTGATTTAGAAGGTACACGATTTAATATATAAGCTAATGTTAATAAAGCATCTCCTCAAAACGAAATGGAAAGATTTACTTGTGCCATCATGGATCTAACCATTTCTAGTAAGGTCCTATTTCTTCTCTCTGCAACACCATTTTGTTGCGGAGTTCCAGGAATGGTCAATTGCCTTTCAATGCCCTTTTCATTACATAATTCTTTGAATTGTTCAGATATATACTCTCTACCCCTATCAGTTCTTAAGGCTTTAATCCTTCTATCTAACTGATTCTCTACAAGGTTAACATAACGCTTGAAGCAATCCAATGCTTCTGATTTGTGAGCAATCAGATAGATGTAACCAAAATGGGTGAAGTCATCTATAAAAGTAATGAAATATGATGCACCATGTCTTGCCCTAACATTCATTGGACCACATATATCAGAATGAATTAATTGCAGTGGATATTCGGCTCTTGTTCCTTTACCAAATAGTTTTCTCGTTGTTTTTCCAGCTAGACAGTGTTCACATCTAGGCAAATCAATTGCAGTGAGTGAACCTAACAGACCATGTTTAGCAAGCCTATTCATCCTTTCTTGACCAACATGTCCTAGTCTAGTATGCCAAACATTTGTATTCACATTTGTATTGCTACAAGAAGCAATTGAAGAAAAACAACTACCAACATAATTATACATATTATGTTCACAATCCAATACAAAGAAACCATTTAATAAATAGCCAGAACCATAATAAACAGAGTCATAAAATATGTCACGCCCCGCGACCGCCCGCCTATTTGGCCGGGTCGCGGCGCCGCCAACAGATCGCCGAACGGACAGGGTTTCCCCTGTACTGCGGACAGAGTCTCCCCTGTACGTTCAAGGCATAGCAATCAATACAATGTGCGAAGTTTCAACCAGGAACACATTTCAATCAAGATTGCATAATGGAAGGTATCAAACAACATAACACATCCTATATTATTACAAGCATTCACATTAGATTCATTTTACATCACAATTACATAATACATTCTTTTTAGCTTCCAAATACAATCTAGCTTTAACAATATTATTACAACTTGATCCTTTTCATTTTCTTGCATCCCTAAGTAAGGCCGACTCAGGGTACCGCTATCTCTGGTCTCGGTGGTAGGGCGCTAACTATGATGCTAACCCTGGCCTCGCCTCGCGCCGCCGCGCGCTCACGTGCTGAGACCTGTAAATACCCCAAAACCACGTGGGGTGAGACCAACTCCATGGTTCCAGTGGGTACGGCCACCCAAGGGAAAGCTCGACAATAGGTCCAAGAGAGGCAACTGCAAGTTAGTTCAATAAACCAGATAGATATATATCTTTATTATGCAACTAATAAAACCATGTTTTGCCTCACGAATGCAATAATGCAATGCTATATGCAAATCATGCAATAAAATGCAACTATGCAAACCAAACTAGTATTCATTTGACACACTTTCAATTCTGCTAACCATAGCTGCATCCATTCGATATCTAAGGTTCCTCTATCGTTAGATTCTTATCAATCACCGTTTTTATCATAAAGTTTCATCTATCTTTACAATGCTAACCACCCGACTTCGGTCTTGAGTCAATCGTCTGCGGATACCGCACTAGAACCAGGCTCGAGGGCGATGGACGTCTCACATACACCTCAGCCCTAAATCCTCTCGACTAGGATACCAAATCCATAACTCATAATGCATAATTGTTGTACACTCATTTGGCTATGACCCAATCTTACCGGTTAACCATGTTAACCCAATAACTCACAACCAAATCCCTTAATAACGGGACTCGAACCTCCCTAGGGACCGTCAACTGGGGACTTTACCACGCCCAGTGGTGACCAACTCCGGAGCGCACCGCCGAGGGGAGCTACCTCCCTCAAGCCAGACTTATCGTGAGAATCGATCAATCCTCAACTTGAGGATTCATAGCCACTCGTCACAGATGCAATGTCAGCAATAGGTTCTACTATTTAATCACGCTTCTATTAGTCAAATGGTCCAATGCCACTCTTGGTTAAACTATGTTAACAATCACTTTCTTGATGCCAATCATGTCTCTATTGTCATTGTCACCCTTGTTTACTAATGTCAAGTCCAACTCTCACATCTACACAATAATAAGGGTCCTAACATACATGAATGACACCAGGATATATTGATCAATCACCACAAGCGTTTGCTAGGTTCAAGATGATAGGTTTAATGCCACTCGATCTAATACATATATAGATTGTCCACTATGTTCCACAACATGGCAATATGTCATCAAGTATGTTTTCTATTTAACATAGTCCCACAATATGTAAATTCATAATATATCATCATGCACAATATACCACTAGCATCACATGATTTGTCAACATACATATAGTCATTATCCAAATAGTCCATACTTAGCATCTCATGCATTCTTTTAGCACTTAATTCATTATGCATTACATTAGTGCATTTCTATAGTATGTTAACATGCATTCTTTTCACATTCTTATATTATGTCAATATGCATCAATATGAATCTCTTTCTAGACATAAAGGGCGACCTAGTCGCTTCGTAACACAACCCACCTCATTTCGCATTCCGATTGCTTGTCGACACTTGCAATCGGCCGCCCGCGCACCCGGCACCCGGTTTGGCCCGATTCGTGCGCGACACCCCGACGCCTCCAATTCACGATCCGAAAATTAAGGTCTTCGGTTAGTTGCCACGAGATACTTCAAATCCATTTTCATGAATTTACGATATCGCCTCGGCCCTCCGGCGGACCCGAAGCTAAACGTCCATTTCTTTAATAACTTTGTAGCGGCTCGTCGGATTGCCGAACCGTCTTCGCCAACGCGTTTCGTTACCTAGCAATTTGTTTACGGAGGGTCAATGAGATCAAACCCTCACATGTTGAAAGTTTGCATTTTGAGCCCTAGGTTTACAATTATGCAAGAAATCATTAAATTGGCTCTATGATTCAAGCATTAATCACTATTAGGCATCAATGGTTTCCACTAAATCATTTCCAAAGCATTTAGACCTATCTTTAGATATCTCCCATTAAAGCCCTCATTTTGGAGCTCTAGGTTTCAATGGGTAAAATCACCATTAGAACTTAGGATCTAAGCATAAATCATCTACTTAGCATCTAGGAAAGCTACTAATTCGTTTCTAGAGCTTAAAACCCAAGCAATAGAGAAATGTCATTAAAGGGTTTGAAGCTTACCTTCAAAGCTGCTCTAATGGAGAGGAAGAAACGAAGAAGATGAAGATCAACTTCCAAGCTTACTTCTCCACCAAAATTTCATTTTGGGAGATTTGGAGAAAATGGGTGGTTCTCTCTTCCGTCCCTCTCCTTTCGTGTGTGTGGCGTGTGTGGTGTGCTGCACGGTTGGGAGGAGAAGAAGAAGCATTGGCTTCTTAATAATACACCTCAAGACACTATTCATTCCAGGCAGCTTGAAATCTGATAACTTTCGCCGGAACTCCCTGAATGTCCGTTTGAGCTCAAACTTGACAGTCATATTCGGTTTTACATAACTTAACAAGCTGACGATCGCTGGTTCAGTTTCGACCCCGTTTGGTCACTGAAAACTGTACCGAACTGTAATCTTTATCAGATAGGTGTCGGATTTTATTTCTCACTCTACGGGTGTCAGAAAAATATGAAACCTTAAATCTAGCCTCATAAAAATATTTCTGACTTATCCTCCAATTTTCATAATTTTCTGAGACTGTGCATTTTCTGCTAATTTATCTATCCCGTTTCCAACAGAAAATTCTAGATCTTCTGTTTTCATTCCGATTTCAGCACAAGTCACTTCTGACTTATGTTTTACTCCTACAAATCCAATAAAAATAATTTTTCACAATATTTTTATTTATTTTTATTTTTATACCAAAATCTGGTATGTTACAAAATATGTCCACACGATTGTTGCAGAAATTTAAACCATACCCTAAACCTAAAAGAACAGATACAGAGACCAAGTTTCGTCGAATCTCTGGAGCATATAGGACATCATGTAGGAGTAAGGTTCGGCCATCACGCAACACCAACTTGCACGTGCCTATCCCTTTGACGTCAACTTTCGCATTGTTTCCTACATATCCATTTAGTTCCAGCTTGGACTCGACGATACTCTGCAAATGCACCTCGGTCTCATGCTACATGATCTGTGGCTCCTGAGTCTACAATCCACAAAGGATAAGAATCTGTGAGCAACACTGTACTAGAAACACAAACAGTATTAAGAAAAATAGAATGAAATGCTACCTTTTTCTGCTCGGTACACTCACGAGCAAAGTGACCCAACTTGCCACAGTTATAGCACTTCATATTACTCTTATCTTTCTTTTTCTTCCAAAACCGTTTGCCTTTCTGATTTCCTTTGAACTTGTTCTTTTTAGGCCCCTGTCCAGTCTCCACTCTCTTCCTCTTTCTATTTTTAAATTTCTTATACTGAGAGCCTGAAGCCTTGTGTTATCTGGATTCAATCATATAAGCATGTACGGGACCTCTTATAGCCCCAAGACGCTCATCTTCCAGTTCCACATGGCAAGCCACATCAGCAAAAGTTTTGATGCTGTCGTTGTGAGTTAAATTAACTTTCATGTGCTCCCAACTATCAGGAAGAGAGCGGATTACTGCTTGAACTTGCTGCTCATCAGTGAGGGTGTGTCCTGCTGACTTCAATTCCCTTATCATGTTTGACATCTCTCGTAGATGTTGTTTGTTGGTATGATTAGGGCGGGCGTTTCTTATTAGTATCAAATTTGATGGTCAACTGTCTCAATTTGATTACAGTTGTACCGCCAAATTTTTCCTTTAGATGAACCCACATTGCATGAGCAGTAGGAAGTTGCTCGCACTCACCAATGAGATCATCAACCATTGAACTTATCAGAATTCCACGAGCAGAGGAATCCTTTGCTTTCCAAGCACGATAAGCTTCTTGATCTCTTCTATGCTGAGCAGTATTTCCTTCACCAGGGTCAGTCATGGTATGATAAATAGTTTCTAATGCTTGTTGTTTCTCAAGAACATATTGAATCTTAGTTTGCCAGATATTGTAATTATCTCCATCCAATTTCTCACCCTTATTGAGATCTACTATGATATTCTTTGATGCCATGGTATTTCAAAGCTACATAGAGACATTGTAAAATTAAATACTAGCACATACAAAAAAATTATCTAAAATGCCTATCACTTTATGCTATATAATGTACCAAGTTAATCATGATATAATATAAGAAATAGAATCGAAAGTTCACTATGTTCCCAATCATCTTCTATATTCAAATATTATATCATCACAAACTTGACATTCACCATATAGAGAGATAAGTTCTAGATAAAAAAAAAAAGTTCAAGATTTCTCCAAATCTAAGAACTCCCACTCAACTAAACATTTATCAAACAAATGAAGTACTATCATCATCATCAATGAAAGACAGTTATGTCATGCCATTTATAATTCTAAGTATTAAATGAAATGCATATTTTCATTAACACAAGAAAACACTACATAGTGTTGATTAAAATGCATAACAACAACAACATAAAACAAAAAAAATATCCTCCATGGATACAAATACAATTCGAACTAACTTACTTTTCACCGTTAAACACTCTACATCATGGTTCTGGAACAATATTATATGATACTCGTTCCACAATGTCAAGTGCTGCCTTCTCTAAGAATAGGCCTCCATCAGATCTGCCAAGAGCAGTGCGCCTACCATTTCGAAGATTAGGAGATAGAGCCAAAATATTTGTCCTTCTTATAGCACTTATAATGTAATGACGATTATATGCATTCCTGAATTTCGATACCAGATCACCATAAGATACTATGAAATCATACTTATTTTTAAATATATTCCACCAAGTTTTAGCCCAATAATCTGGTATTGAATTTCTCAATGCAAGTGCTCTCTGAAAATCTTGAATGATATAATCGTCATTTTCAAGCACATTGAACAAGTTGTCTAAAAATGATATATGTTGTTCCATGAAGTGTGACGGATTCATCTTATAAGTCTTGATGGGACGCAATAATCTATCACCACATCTTCCTCTCAAGACTCTCTTAGTCCGAATAGTATGTGCCATATCTAACAAAAAAAATTTAACATCATGAACATGCCATATCTAACAAAATTTAACAATCATTAGCATGTTAAATTTTCAATATAAATATTTTATCTATAATATTATGGCATCAATCAATACATTATGATGTTAATTAAATAAAATAAATTAATTCATAATTTGCTAAAACTATACATGAGTTTAAAATAATTGAACCATTATAAAATACTCCATTAAAAAAATAAAATAGCAAATTGTTCTATCCAGGAATTGAACCCTTAACACCTTCCTCATCCATACCAAAGACTTTACCTTGCTACCACCCGCCAACAAGTTAAGTGTCAAGATATTAAGTATATACCAACTTTTATATATATATATAGTTTCAGCCGTACCATATTATTACAATCCAATAACCCGTTTATATTGGATTGGATCTAAAAAAAAATCCATTAATAAAATATTACGAACCCATTAAGTCCGTGTTCAATTCATCGTACTTTCTTTTCCCGAAACGAAAAAAAATTGAGCAATCTACATATTATTAATTCTCATTATAAGATTGACAATACAAGTCAAAGAATTTAAAAAATAAATTCTTACTTTAGAGTTAAATCATGTATTCAATCTCAAGAGAAGTAATTTCATACAAATTCCTCATGCATAAAAAAAATCATTCATAATAATTTCCATCACAGAAAAAAATTGAGAGTCAAGGATTTGGTTTAAACACGCTCTGATACCAATGAAAGTAAAATTAATCTATGAAATATCTCAATTCCAATTCGAAGATTGTGAAGACAGGATCAAACCAAACCACTCGCTCCAACGGATCAAATGCAAGATCACAAGATGGAAATTGCACTAGTTTCTACAACCCAAATGTCAAATCCTCCAAGTAGAGAGTAAACTTTTTAGGAATCTCAGTAATGGGGAGAGCAATATCATTAGAAGAAGAAGAAAAATCAGAAAATAAGAACTTCCTTTCACACTCCTTCCCTCCCTTTTTTTCTCTGCACGTTTGTAACTGCACGTACTGGGTGGTTTTCCAACCAACTAAGGAAACCACCACTTAATGGGTCAGGTCAGATTTGTCCATCATGGGCGACCCGAAACCCGATTAAAAAACCAACACATTACAAAATAAATTAATAAACTAATGTTAAACAACATTACAAATTCACTTAAGCAAAAAAAAATTGCCAAATAACTTTTAAAATTCAATTCAGCAAAATCATTTTTCTATCAAACTCAGCCAAATGCTGTGCATCTTTTAACAGAAATCACTTTTTCAAACCAAAATCAATTCGGTAGAAATTACTTTTTCAGAATCTAGACCAAACGGGCCATAACTCCATCATAAACTAATTTTAATAATCATACATGGGCTTCCACCATGAACCTATTTCATGAAACAACTATGGGCTTCCATTAGGAACCAAATATGGGCTTCCATCATGAATCAAACATGAGCTTTCATCGTGAACCAAATTTGTAATATACTGAATTTCAGTATACTATGTTATGGTCACATTTGACAAAGCGCAGGAAAAAATAAAATATCAAAGTATGTGAGAAGAATTACTAGAGTTTTGGATGGATTAGAAGTGAGTTGAGGCGTAAATGGTGCGAAAACGAAGTTTCGGAAGCAAAAAAAAAGAAGACTTAAGTCCTCGAACCTTCAGGACTTGAACCTTGGCGAGGAAGTACGAACCTTGAAGTTGTTGTTTTGGCTTCAAACTTCAATGTCCGAACCTTTAGCTCATGGAATCACTAGTAAACCTTCGGGATCCAGATCTCCAACGGCAAGTTCGGACCTTAGCTACGTAAATAACAAAGTCAAATGTTCAAAATCTGGACTTCCACTAGAAGGTTTGGACGTTGCTTCTGCGGCTCAGGGAAAACCTTCAGGATCTAGACTTCCTATAGTCTGGAGCAGCATTTGAGGTGGTACAATTTCTCTCTTTTGGAGGATTAAGTTGCAGTTGTGCAACTCTATATAGGGCCCCTAGGGCCCTTTCTCCGTCACTTCTCCAAAAAAAAAAAAAGAGAAAATCTTTTTTCTTTTCTTTTTTTTTTTTTCTAAAACTCAATCTATCACTCTCTAACCTATTTCTCTTCCTCTCTCTTGCAATTTTTTCACAAGATTTGAGATTTTGGAGTAAGTGCCAGTAAAGGAGCTCTTTTAGAAGGAGTGAAACAACCTTCTTAGACAAGGAGGAGTTTGTGAGATAAGGTGTAATGAGTTCCATGTGATTTCTTGTTAGGATTTGGAAATAATTTTAGAAAAATATGATTTTGGAGAACCCTAGAAGGATCGACAGTAGACTTTTGGGAGATTCACCATAATCATGAGAGTTTGTTGAGGATAGTTGAAATCTAGGTCGAAAATTTGGGGTTTAATTTGACCTAGGGGCTTTCAAAGTAAATTAACCTTTTGAAATTTCAATTGAAGAGTAGATTGATGTGGGAAACAAGAAAATTTGACTTTACGATGAGGTTACTACATCCAATCGAAGGATTTGGGCCAATTTTGAAGGTTTTTGACAAATTGGCCTTGGACTTGGACGATTCATCGACGACCATCGAATTGCTTGGTTTTTCTAGCTATTGGCGACGAACCAAGGTGGGAAAGTGACTAGACTTCTCTCTATCTAATTCCTCCATTTTAATTAGCTCATGTATTATAATGTTGGTTATGTGTTGTAAGGTGTATTATTGCTTCTTCATTCTCACTTGACATGATATACCCTAGTGGTTCCTTTTCCTTATCTTTGAGATTATGATCACATATGTAAGTAGAGAATGTCATGTATCTTACTTGATTACCCTAAAACTTGTATATAACTACTAGAAATAAATTCACGTGAATATAGTAAATTCATAATGGAATGCTAGACTTCAATATAGTTGTCACATATGGACATTGTGATCATACATAAATTGAATGGCAAATACAGCTAGAAAACAATGACAATAGCAAACTGGGACAATGTACATGTAGTATGCCATATAATATAGTAGTTGTATTTCTTTTGAGGCAGGCATGCTTGGAATTAGTAGATCTCGGAGTATTTTCATCATTGGATAGTAGTGGGTTCTCTTGTATAATAGAACATGATCATACTCACCAAGTCTGTCAAAGCTTGTGGAGGTCGCAACTCCACAAGTTGTGTTCTTCGGAGGTTGGTGACAGGGTGCAGTAGCAACTCCCCTTGGGTGATAGGGTGCAGAAGCAACTCCCTGATAGGTGGCCGAGCTGGGTGCCAGGGCACAATAGCGACTAGATCTCCATGAGGTTTAGACGTGTGGGTAGGGCTTAACCAAGTAAAGAAACCAAAAGACAAGTTGAACATATCGGGTTCTTAACTTTGTAATTTCTTAAAGGCAAGGTAGCAGTAATTCATATCATTCTTGTTCATAGATACTTGCAATTATTTACTATCTCGTCATTATTCATTTACTACTAATGTCTTGTTTAGTCCTAGTGGAAAAGTTGCCAGGGTCGGCGACCAAACCTATTGAAAAAAAATTTTAGTTCTCACCCTTTATTTTACATATCCAACCACGATCGGAGCGACACAGGACCGAGGCAACGGTATTGCACCTTAGATTGTAGGGTTACCCACTTCTAGATCACCCTTGCAAGAAAGTATAAGGACATTGTATTTCGAGAGAAAAGGTAAAGAGTGTTTCATTTTAGAAGGGGATGTAGATGTAAGTAGAATTTATATATCTTAGTCTCATTTTAGAAAAAGGATGATGTATTTTAATTAGGCTTGAACCAGTGGCATGTAAAAGTTGAATGGTTCAAACTTGTAGGTAGCCAAGTTACTTAGTTGCTCCTGTGATGCCCACCATATGCAACCGATGTATGCATAGTTACCATGTAGAATGCATTATACAAATTTGGTGTACGCTTCATGTGGGCGGAGGAGACTGTCAATTTGGCGGGTCTATGCATGTGCCCGAGAGGCTTTTGTTGTGGGTCCCGAGGTGTGACAAAATTCATGAATCAAATATGGGCTTCCACTAGACCTGGAAAACGGGAGGGTTGGGTAACCCGTGGGCGGGTCATTGTACCCGCCTGTTACTTGGGCATGGATAAAATTTACCCGCTAATTTTTGGGTAGCCAACATCCTTACCCATACCCGCCCGCGGGTGGGCGGGTGGGTATGCGAGTTACCCGCAATTTTTTTCTTTTTTTCTATTATATTTTTAAAATGCAAACACATCTATATAAGTTTTAAAAATATAACATAAATTATTATTTAAAATATCATAGGATACAATAAAAATATTTAAAGTCTTAAAGCAAACAAATTTTGTAATATAAAAGATGCGATAAAAAATTATGGTTAGAATTTTTAGGATAGATAAATAAAAATATATGTATTTTAATTAAGAAAATATATTTTTTAATTTAAAAATATATGTGCGGGTATCCGTGGATACCCGCGGGTTACCCAAAATGCCCACAGCTTAATGGGTACTCACCCGTTTTACCCGTAATTTTTTGGGTTAGAAAAGTTGGTACCCATACCCGTGAATTTGCGGGTAACCCGCGGGCACCCACGGGTATGGGTCGAGATTGCCAGGTCTAGCTTCCACCATAAATCTATTATAAACCCAACTCTCATGAAGCGAACAAACCAAACCCAATTCACTATGAACCAATTCACTATGAACCAAGTTCATGAACTGAATTCAACTTCACCAGAAACCATCCAAACATATATTTGACCACCATCTATTCGCCTTAGTTCATATAACTAAGGCAAAATCAAATTCAAACCAATTGGGTTCTAAACAATATACTTACTAGTACCTAATCAAACCATTCTCAATTGAACTCGGGCACTTATTAGAGTTAATTCAAATACAATATTGACTAACCTAAATGCACATACTTAGGGCTAAGTCAACCCTTCACCTTAACACATACAACTAAGGCAAAATCAAATCAAATCCAATTGAGTTCTAAATCATACTTAGAACCTAATCAAATCAAATTTAATTGAACTCTGATACATATATCTAGAGTTCATTAAAAAATATAAAGTTCATTCAAATCAAATTCGACAACTCCAATCTATATATTTAGGACTTAGTGTAAGGACTGAAAATTTGGCAGTGTAGCTAAACTCTTTGTTGATGAGGTTTTTATGTGTATATTAATTACAAAAGCACTCGTAAAGTTTCGGAGGAAAATGAGTTAAAATGGAGAAGTTACGCGACTTTTACTTTTCACTTAAAGTGAATAGTAATCTAGGTTTCCGGAGAGGCCAAAGTGTAGAGATGGCTTCCGGCGCGTATCGGACTCCGTTCATAGCGATCCAATAGCTCGTTTTCAATGGTCTAACTATGCTGGAACCATTGGCGCTGACAGATTTCAGGTTTGATGCACGAATTTCGAGAAAACTGGAGATACATATATTATATGTATTTGTGTACGGGTTTTGCCTTTTGGAAAGAGGATGGGTTTCGTCGTGAATTTGCGACCAAACCAAGTGAAAAGAAATAGTGGATTTGTTGTCTCTATCGTGCTGATCGCACTGGTGTAATCCGTTTACAAATCTGACAGACGGATCTCCTGATATCGCGCGTTGATCGAGGAGGGGTCTTTGATGGCAAAACTGTTATTTTGCGATAAGCCCTACATTTTATGTACCGTTTTGCGTGAATTTGAATGTGGAGGTGTATTCGCGCGTTTCACTCGTGCTGTGAGGGACTCGGTTTAAAATACCGAGTTTTGAGGGACTTTTGCGCGAATTAGAGTTTTGTATATATAGCATTTTATTGTTTTCTTGCTTGAAACCCTAACCCTAGCCCTTGCCACCCTGAGTTGCGCCCCCAGCCACCTTCACCACTCTTCCTTGCCCTCGCCGTGCGCACCCCGGCCGTCGGCGCGTGCCTCCGGCCGCCGGAGTAAGCTTCATTGCCTCTCTCTCTCCCTTAACTCCTCCACTACCTCTGCCCGTGGATTACCCAGGGTAATCCTCACCTCAGGCACCCCCCTCTGGCAGCGGCCCCGATTTTCGGTGACTCTCCCGTCGATCACCTGCGTCCCTGCACGCCGCCGTCGCCGCCTGGGCACCCCGCGGCCAGCCTTGGCCAGCTTGGGCCGAGCTCAAGTTAGCTCATGGCCCACGAGCTACTGCTGCCCTAGATCTGCTGCGCCGCTCTCCCCGGGTCTCCGGCGACCCCCGCGCGCCGTCGCCGCCGTTCCCGGTGGCCGCTGCCGCCGCCTTAGCTCCCTACGGCTACCTCGCGCTAGCTCGGGCCGAAGCCGAGCTAATCCCCAACCCGCGCGCCACCGTCGCTTGGGGTCGGCCGCGCCGCCTCCATTTGGCTCCTGGCAGCCCACCGCCGTCGCCCCTTGGAGCCTTGCCGGCCGCCGTGGCCGCGCTGCTCCTGGACCAGAGCCCTAGCCCGTGCGGGCTCGGGTTGCTCCACTGCCGCCGCCGCCGCCGCAGCCTCCCACTGCCGCCACCTCCCGCTGCCGGCCGGCACGAGCTCCGGCCTCTCCACGTCGACCGTACCCATCGGCCGCCGGCGCGCAGCCACAGAGTCGCCGCCGGCCATGCCCTAGCTCCCACTGCTGCAGTAAGCTTATTTAGGGTCTTTGGTTGCTGTTTCGGGTTTGAGCTTGTTTTTTTGGCGATCCGAGGCTGTCCCGATGCCTCCGGAGGTGAGCACGGTGATCGCTAGTCAGTGCTGATCACAGTGCTCACCTCATTTTGGATCAGCGGATTTCGAAACTGCATTTTCTGCGCAGTTTTCCCCGAGTGCGCGCTGTTCGCTAAATGTTCGGGTCGCTCTCGCGCCTCCTACAGTGAGCCGTTGTGCTCCGGATCATGAGCACAGCCTCCGGCATGTTGAGACCTGTCAATACGCGTCTCGACGGACCTCGGAAGTCCTCGAAAGTCTTCGTAGGTCCGGTTGACAATCGTGTACAGTTTGAAGACAGGCGCGACGTTAGTACAGGTGGGTGCTTCGAGCTGGTAGTCGGTGAAATCGTTTCACTTTCCTCTATTCTTCTATATCAGAATCGTAGTCTCTACATGTCGGTTACTTGCGCTTTTCGTTCGTTCATCTATACTTGTTACTTGCATGATGATAGTCGTTGATAGACATATAGAGCAGGCTTGCATATGTTGTATATCCAGGGGCCTTGGGTCCAGGCAACACATCGACTCCTTTGTCGTATGTTTCGATCTAGTTGATAGTGGTTCGGCGTTGTACGCCCTTGTATCTAGCTTGGGCCAAGACACCGGTTTCAGCTGGCTTTCGCATTGAGCATATCAATATGACTTAGTCACAGCACTTGGGTGTATTCATTGACACCAGGTCAGTTTGGCCACCGACCGGAGGTGTACTTATTCGGACGGTTCGTCTAGTGGGCGGATGAATCAGATCGGTGCAAGCAATGTGACAGGCAACGCTTGAGGTCTGCGGACTAATACGGCAGGCACCAGATTGGGTACAGTTTTGGATTATATACCCTTGAGGCATCTGTTCAGTTGAGTTTTTGTTACAGTAATAGTTTGGTTCTTACTCATTTACTATCATGTTTCTATTACTACTGTAGTTGCTCTTATATCACACATATATCAGTTTGTTCTATCTCCTTTGTTTTTCAGTTAATACGATTTGCCTTCGTGGCTCTGTCGTACTCACTGGAAAACCTTGATTGTGGTTTCTCACCCTCCATTTCCCCAAGTGACTCGGGCGAGGAATTGATTCTTCGTGCGATGGGAGGACATACTAGCTAGACTGCAGTAGTGACCGTCACCTTGGTTATGTTTCATTTCCGCATTAGTAATTTAAATAATTAAATAGTTCAGTTAAATGATCACTATGAATGTTTGAATGTTTGTGAACTAGTTTGAGTTGATGTTTTCATATGATGCTGGCAATTGGAGATTTATGAATAATTGGTTCTTGAATTTATGTATTTACGCATCGTGGTTTTCTACCCCTCGAGGTAGTCGGTTTTCAAAAGTGAAGTTTTCGAGTAGGAAACAGTTTTAAAAGGTTTTCTAATAATTTTTATGGATGATTAAATAGAGTTAATTTAAAAATAAAGTTTCCGGGTGGGGAGCACTTTTAAATAGGATGACTGTTGTACTATGCATTGTATCATCCAGCGTCTAAGGAGTGTTTAGAGACATGCATCATCTTTAAGGATCGCTAGCTCTATGGAAATGTATTTTATAAATTGCTTGTGGAATGGTAAATGTAGGTTGTTGTTGTGATCCTGATGTTATTAATAGTACGCCGTGCAAATACAAAGGAGACTCTGTCCGAGTGTACAGAGAAACTTTGTATTTGTGGCGCGTTTGTACGTTATGTGGGCAAGGTTGAATTCAAATAAAAAATAATAACGACATGTTTTTCGTAACTCTGATTGCAAAAATGGCATTCATTATAAAAAAGTTTTTAAAATCGGCCCTGGGGCGTGACAGATTAAGATGGTATCAGAGCGTGAAACAACTACAACTGCATTTACAAGTTTTCTAACTGAACCACTGGTTAGGTTGACCCATAGGAAGACCTAAGGCATGTAGGCACGTGCGAGCGCGAGGTATTCGAGATTTAGTCTCGAGGTTATCGACCTTGAAGACTCGAAGGTTGATTTGTGTTATTACTTCGTGTTTCTTGTGCTGTAGGATATGGCATGTACTCATTTTGGTGTTAGGAGTGGGGGCGGTGAGTGGACTAGCTCTGAGCAGTGAGATGTCGACAGGCTGCTTTTACTACTATGATTGCCTTACCTCCGCAGCCACACAGGGTTCACTCTTTTAAGTTATGTCGAATGGTTTTGCTGGTGGAAATATCAAGGTGGATGTTTCGACCTTTTGTTGGTTCTTTGTCACTGTGGTGTGTGTCGGATCTGGCTAATGTACAGTCGTGATGTCAGATCTCTGTTCGTGCATTCTAGTGCATCATAGGGTTATTAGTCGGCTTAGTTTTTGTGTCATGTCTCCAACTTGCTATTGGCGATGGATCCGCGGGTATTTTACCTTTCTTTCGATAAGTACGTTGGCTACAGACAACGTAATGTTGAAAGTTAGGACAAGATACCCTACCGCTTTTGGGGAATATCTAGATTGGGTGAGTATTTTTTTTTTTCTCTTGCAATATCTGGATTGGGTTAGTATTTTTTTTTCTCTTGCAAGACTATCTGTTAGACCATCTTGTGGAGAGGTGACGGTCATCTTTGATCATCTAGTGAGCTTGGTGGTTGGCTCAGAAGTCGCAACTTGTGATATTGTATAAGGTATACGTTTTAGTTTATCATGTATACCTTGGATTGGATTGGATTGTTGTTTGGTCACTTGGTGAAAGGCGTGTTGGAGTCTCAATGAGACTGCCATTTAGTGATGCTAGAAACATCAATCGCTAGGGTCCCTTGGAGATTACAGCGACAGGGTCTCGTAGAGACAGATGTTGGGCATCACTGGTGGTTACGGTCGCATGTTGCAAGAGGCAACCCTGTTCACCTAGTGACGGACATACTGTGGTGTTCATGTTGATCTGTTTGTACACGAATGAGTGATGAGCAGGCTAAATTATCGAGCTCAACTGGTAATGGCAGCCTTAGACCTTTTGGTCTAGGCGGGACGTTAGGTCTTGGACCTAAAAGAGTCGGATGCCATCGAAAGGTTACGATTGTTAATGTTTGGCTTTGTCTAATTATAGTTCGGAGTGGTGGGAGGTTGTAGCCTCCGAGGTGAGTGTTGGCACTCAAAGTTTAGGGGCTTTCCTGCCATGGTGCAATAGCTGTGTTTGGTGCGTTTGGTATCAATAGTTGTGTTTGTTGATTTTTATGGATAATTAAATAGAGTTTAAAAATAAAGCTTCCGGGTGGGGAGCACTTTTAAATAGGATGATTGTTGTACTGTACATCGCATCATCCAGCGCCTAAGGAGTGTTTAGAGACATGCATCATCTCTAAGGATTGCTAGCTGTATGGAAATGTATTTCATAAATTGCTTGTGGAATGATAAATGTAAGTTGTTGTTGTGATCCTAATATTATTGCTGGTACACCGTGCAAATATAAAGGAGACTCTGTCCGAGTGGATAGAGGAACTTTGTATTTGTGGCGGGTCTGTATGTCACGTGGGCAAGGTTGAATTCAAATAAAAAAAACAATGACACGTTTTCCGTAACTCTGATTTTAAAAATGGTATTCATTATAAAAAGGCTTTTTAAATCGGCTTCGAGGTGTGACACTTAGTCAACCTTTTACTCTACCACATATACCCAGGAGTAAAAGTCAAATCAAATTCGACAAATCCTAATACATGTACTTAGGGCTTAGTCAATTTTTGTATTGGCACATATAGCTAGGGCGTGTTTGGTCCGCCCATTTTTCACGCAGGAATCGGAATCAAAATGTACGATTCTATTTGTAAACATTTGGTATGCGGGAGTACTATTCCAATTCGAATTCTTTAACCAACCCCTTTTCCATTCCGGCCTAGGAGGCCAGTTTGAAAGTTGAATCCGAGTGGAATGGATATTTGTTCGAATTAAATTTAATTATTTAACCTTATTTTTTAATTAAAATATAAGTTTAAATTTATAGTTTTAAATTTTAATTTGAACTTGAATTAAAAATTCAAATTCAATCAAATATTTCGAATCTAATTTATGAATTTAAATATAAATTAAATTTAATTTAGAATTTAAAGTTTTATTTAAATTTTATTTAAAACATTAAATTTTATGGATTCAAATTGAAATTGAAATTATAATTTTAAGTTTCACTCCTCACCTAAGACCCCCTATAAGTAAGTCGGGATATCTTTTGAAAACAAAATCTCTGAAAAGAAAAGATGTTTGCGATCCCTTACCTGCTCGATTAAAGAAAGTGGGATCTGGCCTTGTGTAACAATGNCGTGTGTGCGGGATCGAACATGATCCCTGTAGTTTTCAGGACTCTAAGACCTTAGGTGAAAGGTGTCCAGCTCCCAAGTATTGACATTATGTGACTTGAAAACGTTTAACGCTTCAAGCTCACACACCTTACCACACACCCAGTGAGGATGTACAAGATTTTCCAATCTTGTTCACAACCCTGTTCAAACTCTCACTAACCTTACGTTTTTTTATTCTTTTACGTAACTGGACGCTTTAGAGTCGTAAAAAGACGAACGACATGGCCATGTCGGTAGTGGAACATGGCCATGTTCGACCGTCTAAGCACCGTCGAACCCATAAAACCATTAAAGTGTAACCTATGGATGGATAAACTAGGGTCGTGCCGAGACCCTGAAGTCACCTCATACGTTCTCAAGACCCTTTCGAAGAGAAGGGAAGAAGAGAGAGAGAGATCCCAAAAAGAGAGAGATGCAGCTCAAGCGGCTAAAGCGAGCAAAAGCAGCGGCGCACGCAAGAAGCGATAAACACTCGCAACGTCGTGGAAACACGTGCACACTCCCTCACAAAACCTTCCGAGAAACGACAGGACTTGGTCATCCCACGACCAACCTCCGAACTCTTCCATTTGCTGAGCTAAAAGAGGTAATAGCTGCAAGCTCATCTGCAAATACACAACGAAAACTCGATAACGAAGATCAACGAAATTAGACTCTAAAGTCGTTAATTTTAACCTAATAAATCGACACTTAATTGGAAGAATCTGGACCTTATTCGATGAAACTTCGAATTAACCTTATAAATCGGTAAATACTTCGATATAACCTTGCTTTACGTTTAACAATGCGCTTAACTATGTTAAATCTTAATAAAGAAGCGTCGTCCAGAAGTTCGAAGCAACTCGACTTAAACATGGGAATCTTCGACCAAACCTTCTATAAGATTGGACTCCATTCGTCCTTAAAGTCAATCTTTTGACTTAAACGTTCTAAGGCTGATATAAACGATATATACAACTATAACTACGGCAGAGCTACAACAAGCGTCGCTCTCACGCTTGCTCGAAACCTAGCAGCACTCGACTGAACACTCTCGAGAACCTCCGCAGAGAACTCCATAATGTGATCAGGGTTTTGTCCCTAAATTTCTCAATGAAACATAATTCACCTTAAATCCAGCTTTAGCCTGTAAAGCCGGCATCTAAATTAGGCTAGAACTGCAAGCAAAAAGTCGTCGTAACGACGACTTCGCCGCCGAGCTTGGTACTGTGGGTAGATTGGGCGTGACCACGTGGAGATCACCGCCCGGGGCTTGAGCCATTGCCGTGGCGTTTGTGCGACGTTTTCGCCTCCAGGATGGTTAAGCCATTGAGGATCAGGCCGCCAGAGCAGACTGATGCCATGCTGGGTAAGTACGATGGGGGTGCCGCCAGGTGGCTGAGTCTGACATGACCGTTGTTGGGCGTGGTGCGATCCGTTCGCCGCCAGACGGTATGCCATGTCTCGAGCCCACGCTGGGTAAGAGCAACGCGATCGCCACCAGATGGACAGGTCGTGCGACTCGAGCCGAGCTTAGCGTGTGCGACGACTTCACCGCTAGGGGGCTGAGAGCGGTAGGCTGTTGAGCAGCCAGCGCGCGGGCTATCCGCGGATCATTGACTCGAAGCCGAGTCAGGTGGTTAGCTATGATAGGGTAGAGGAACCCTTATGAGCTAGAGATAGAGGCTTGAGCTAAGGAAATAGAGACCTTAGAAGCCAGTGGACTGAGTTGGGAACCTAAGGTAATGGAGACCTTAGAGTAAGATATGAGCTAAGAGTAGCCAAGTAATTGTAGAATCTAATGATCTACTAGTTGTTGCATAGAGTTGCATGATTTTCATATCGCATATCGTGAGGCATGGCATGTATTTTAATTGAATATATATATCTGTTGTATCTTGTTGAACTAACATGTTGCAGTGCCTCCTCGGACCTATCGGTCGAGCTTTTTCCTTGGGTGGCCATACCCACTGGGAACCATGGAGTTGGTTCTCACCCCACGTTGTTTTGGGATTTTCAGGTCGTTCGTGTGTGGCGCGGCGGCGCGAGGCGAGGGCGTAGCTCAGTAGATAGCGCCCCACCACAGAGACCGAGGTAGCAGTACCCTGAGGCAGTCTAGTTTAGGGGTCTAGAAGGCAAGAATCAAGATGTATCAAACTTGTAAAATAAAAGATGTAATACATTGTGATTGTAATCGGAAGTAAAATGTAAACTGATTTGAGATGTGTTTAACTGAATGCTTGTAATAGCAAGTAGATTATGTATTTGATACTTCCTTATGCAATCTGGATTGATATCCGTTCCTTGTTGGAACATTCGTTGATTGTTTGGATTTCGACGCCTTGGACGTACTGGGGAGATTCTGTCCGCGTACAGGAAAATTCCCGTTCCGTTCGGCGGTCTGTCGTCGGCGCCGCGACCCGGTCCAAATAGGCGGTTGGTCGCGGGGCGTAACACCTTGCATTTCTGAGATAGGGCTCCCTCATGGCATTCTTGCTCTTGCATTTCAAAGTCGAATCGGGATTCCATCTAGAGAAAGGTACCAAATGGAACTAGTGAATGTGTATGCCGAACGTAGCGATGTCCCCTTTCCCTTTGATATTAAGCTATGATCTCTCTTCTCTCTCTTGAAGTTCCCACAAAGCGACTCTGAACCTAAGACCGTAGGGATGTCTTTTGATATATGAAACTATTAAAAACTCCATTTTCTTTCTTTTTGTCCCCAGACTATCTATCATACGGAGACTCTTAAAAAAAAAAAAAGAACAGTACATTCTCCTTGAATAATCAATTGAGTACAAGTTTGATTCAAAAGAGAGTATTGATCAGAAGAGTGCCAGATCATCCCGGCACTTGAATTTAAATAAATCAAAATTTAGTTTTATATTTTAAATTATCAACTCAATTTTAAATTTTAATTTTTTAAAATATATTAAAATATATTTAAAGTTTTGGAAATAATGATAAAATATTTTGCGCAATTTTATATTGTTGTTAGTAGTTTTAGTTGTTATAAATTGGTCTTGAAAATATGACTTCTCTTTTACTCTTCTTTTTGAGAAAATAATTTTATTTTGTTGACTCTTCTATTTATTAGAATCATATAAAATTTAGTGATTTATATGTTAATATATAATTATTATAAATAATAATAATAATAAATAGTTTATTTTCATATTAAATAATATAAATATAAAATTATCTTCCTTATCATTAATTATTCTGTAAACCCTATGATATACATCAAACAAGTTTAATAAGATAGATAATACATTCAAATTTTATATCAAAAAGGTCATCAAATATTTCAAATAAAATGAATTAAAAGCTTAGATAATAAAATTAAAATTTTAAAAGGCTAGATAGTTGTTTAATTTAAAATGAATCATATTTAGATAATAAAATTAAAAATTTAAAAGGCATGGATAGTTGTTTTGAAATGGATTATAGTTCGAGCAAGGCCTGTTTGCTCAGCCGTAAGTAATTTTCAAATTAAAAATAACTTTTTGTTGAACTAATGTTCAGGTGAAAAATTTGTTCAAACGTTATTTATTTGACAGAAAGTCAATAGCTTTAGAACTGTAAATATTTATATTCTATTATTTATTTATTTTACTAATTTTTTATTATTTTTCAATCTTTTTCTCTCTTGTAATTGATTTTGGCACCAGGGTGAAATCAATCAGTGAAATTTTGAAAATTGAAACTATGAGCAGGTTAATTTATAATGAACCTATTGAGCTAAATTAGGCGCTGACACGTGGCACGCCAGTTTTCCATTTAAAGGTAGTAATCTTGCCGTGCACCGGGAGCATCGAAAAGATTTTTAAGCAAAACCACCTCGCAAATTAAGGGAAGTTACAGCAACCGCGAGCAGTTGATAGCGATTTTGATCGGCTGGAAGTGGTCCGGAAAATTAGGGAATAGTGGCCGATCATGGATAGGTAATAACTGATCAACAGGGGCGATCTATAAATAGGCCAATAACGCCCTAAAAAGGAGTTTTTTTTCCGTGAACAGAAAAGCACCTTTATTTTCTTTGCAATTTTCTGCATTTTTTAAGAGTAGTCTACTTGTAATCCTCTATTTTTTCGCATTTACCGCATTTCTTACTATTTTTCTAGGAGTAGCTTTCTTAATTAGAGCAACCGAGTCTGTATGCCATCAGGTACACTTAACCCCTGTACTTTTCTCACAAGTCATTTTCAATACAGTCAAAGGCTTTCGGCTCTTTAAGCCGACCAATCCCTGTGTTTTCATCCATTCGGCTCTTCGGCTGACCTCAGATTTTGTACGATCCGTACATTCGGCTTATCCTGCCGAATCGAATTCACCTTAAGATTTTCGAACTTGGCTGATCTGATCCCTTATCAGCCAAATCGTTTGATCCAGTCGAAGGGCGCAAACTTCGAAGGTCATTAATCACAGCTGCGACACACTCCTGCACGCTTCCCGAGGAAGATCTTTGACCGGGTCAAAGATAAGGAAGTTCGGCTACCAACAAAACCGAACAATATATATGGATATTTAGTCGAAAATAATTTTATTTTTCTCAACTTTTAGAAAAACAAATATTTTCTAAGCTTTATATTTTTTTTGAAAAATTATGTTAGTATACCTATCAAATAAATGTAAATCTTAGGTACAAAGTCCAAAGATTGAGATAATTTTTTTGTGAATTGTTAGTACTAAAATAATAAAGGCCTGAAATAATTAGTGTGAGAAAAAAAAATTGTATGAATTGAATATAAGCTTTACAGTATTGCTCTATACTTTTACATTCTCTTCTTCTTTTTTTTTGGTTGAGAAAACTTAAAATTCTATTTCTGTGGTTTATAGGACCATATAGTTTAAAATGTATCACTTTCGTATCTTGTGATTTTATTTTTTTCTTTTTTTGTTATCTCTCTGCTAATTTTTTTATTAAATCAGTGACAAAGTTAAAACTAAAGAGTAGCAAAGTGAATATTCGATAAACTATAGGTGGAATATCTGAAATTTTTTTGTATATAATTTAACAGAACTAACGAAAAGAAAAAAAAATAAAATTACATAATATAAAAATAGTACACTTTAAACAGTAAGCTACTAAGATGAGAAAAATATGAGATCACCCAGCAGTGATATTTAAAATTTATCTTTTTCTTTGTAATGTGATGTTCGAAAGGTACCTTCAGCCTAACCTTATCTGCTTTTTTCCAAGGATTGTGTCTCCTTCCGGAAACTTCCGGATACTCGAGCGATTCCAACCGTACACGTGTTCAAACGTCCAAGAGAGCGAACTCCACTCTCCCGGGCCCTACAGGTGCGGGGCCCACGCTCCATGTCCTTTTTCTCTTCCTAGGTTCTTGCCACGGAAACGCTTTCGCAAAACGCAAGGCGCTGGAGATGTTGACACGTGGACGCGCCACCATCAGGTAAACGTGTATGTACATGTACATGTATGTACATGAAAATTAATACTCACAAACTCAATTATACTAGTAACATATTTAAATAAGCCGCTAAATTACTATATTGCATTACTATATTTGTTTTGTGATTTTTTTTTTGTTTGCTATACTATACTTTTTATACAAAAAAAATCTATTATTTTATATTCATGTTTATATTATATTTTAATATTTATTTTTAAAAATATTATTGAATTATTAAATTTGTATAAATTTTTATATTATTGTGAATATATATATGCTGCTTTAAATAAAAAAAAATTAATGGCATCGTTTATAAATATTTTTCCTTTTTGGCCAAATAAATAAAAATAAATTTAAAGGTATGTTTGGAAAAAATAATTAATATATTGTAATAAATAAAAAAGAAAAAATTATATAGTTTAGCATATACATGTCCATAAAAAATCATTCAATTTAATTTACACACATTCAATTTAATGGTGATTATTGTCAATAATTTAAGTGTCCATTGACATGCGCCGTATTTATCGTGTCGTATCATGCTAATAAAATATCGATACGATACAGACTCCGTATTAATAATACAGTTTAAAATAATTAAAATATTTTATTATTAAAACTATAAATATTTTATACTATTATATATCAGTAATATATAAATTTTTTATAATCAATACACATCGACACATAATGTGGGGTATGGTATCAGCAAGTTTCAGTACCAAGCACTTTAAATACTTGATTATTGCACCGATCCCCACAAAACCCGTTGCGGTGCGCGTAATGCGGTAACAGCTACAAAAAAACCCCAACTCCCCCCGCCCTTTCTCTCTCTCTCTCTCTCGCTAATTCTCCTAATCTTACCCGAGAACGCACTAAACCCTCACTCTCATCCATGGCGCTCTCCACTTCTCGCCTCCTCCTCCGCTCCCCACCACCACCACCTCCCCCAAATCCCTACCCCAAAACCCTAATCCCCAACACCATCGCCATCGCCCCCGCCGGAGTCGGCGCCGCTACTCCTCGGAACCCCTTCTGGGCGCCGAGTTCTCCGAATCGCCGTGTGGTGTCGGCGTCGGCGGCATCGTCGTCGTCGTGGGCGGCGGGGGACCTTCGCCCGGCGATCGACGAGAACCCTGAGGGGATCATATCTGGCGAGTGGCCGGAGAACATCTACTTCCTCGGCTACGACGATCTCCGCGCCTACCTCGAGTCTCAGATCATCTCCTCCGATAAGGTCCCTTTTGATCTCCTTCTCTTCCCTTTTGTTTCTAGGGTTTCATTGCCCATTGTGAAAATGTACAGGGACCCCCTCACGTTTAGTCCATCCGCAAGTAGATGCCTTAAATTTATTTCAACTTCTAGTTAATTTGGTTAAGTCATTATAGTTAGTTAATGGGTTTTGTTAAAATTTGATGGCTTTTATTAGCTAATTAGACATTAATTGTTGTTAAAAGATTATTAGAATCATTAAATTTGGTAAAATTCTCAGTGTATTTGATTAGATCGCTAAAAAGAAAAGATAAATCATGAGGGATGCGATACAAAGAAAAAAAAAAGATGTTGTGTTGCCCATCTTGAAATTGGAACACTCAACTATTTCTCTTTTGATTAATACTTTCTTAATTTTTTTTGTTCTCTTGATTTAATTTCTTTTCATCAATTAAATTAGGGATTTTGTGGTATATAATTGTATTTTATTAGATTTTACTCGTATGAACTCTTTTTCAATTGATGGAACTGCAGATTGCAGTAACTGTTTAAGTGCTGATAGTTAATGGAGTCAAACAGTTTTGGCAAACTCCATATTCAATAAGTTAGATCAAAACAATTAAAAGCTTAGAACGTATCAATCGAAAGAAAAAAAGTTTTAGGATCATTTCAAAATGGCCTATGGTTGAGGAGATTTCCATACATTTTAATCTTTTTCCATTTCATAACATTTTTTTATCTCCTTTCTTTGGAATGTAGATGAAGCCGACAGCAGTTTTGGGGGAGGTGATGTCGAAGCCAGTGTGGACGGCAATGGTGGATCAGAAGCTGGAGGAGATCAACAACCACTTTGAGGTCGTGTCGGGGCTCCCAGTGATCGATGCTGCAGGGAAGTGCATTGGGGTCATTTCCAAGAAAGACACGGCCAAAGCCTTAAAAGGGGTTAGTTTTAGTTCAATCACATTCTTGTTTGTTATAATTTAGTATGTTCAAACTATTTGGAAAAGGTTTTGAAAGGTTCCTTAGATTTCTCACAATTGAGTAATCCATATGCCATATGGTAAGGTTCATTTTAAAATTGCAAAAATTCTTATGTTAAAAGAGTGTCAATAAAGAAAATTAAAGTTAAAGGGGGTTATTTCTGAATAGCCTGTCAGTGAGGAAGTCATACATTTTCACTGTTTTGTTGAAACTTTTTTCTCCCTCTAATAATGGTGGGATCGAGATTCCTCACTAATGAATTTGATGAAACTTTTAATTTTGTTGGTAAGCATCGTTCAATTGCAAAAATTCTTATGTTGAAAGATTGTAAATTAAGAAAATTAAATTTGAAGGGGGTCATTTCTGAATGGCCTGTAAGTCAGGAGGTCTTCATACATTTTTACCATATTGTAAATTAAAGATGGATTTTTAATTAAAGGATTTGTGCACAAATGGGTCACATAAAACGTACCGTACTGTCAAAAATTTTGACAATCAAAATATCTTTCATGTCATACTAGTTAAAAACCCACGCTTCGCTGCGGATGGACAGATTTACAGTGAATATACATTGGTAATTAGTAAGTAATAGTAAAGAAAACATTTGCAGAAACAGAAATACTAGGATAGATTGGCAACATAGGCCAGTGAACCACAAAATATGAAAAAAGGAAATAAGGTAAAAAATCGATTAAATCACTTTGAAGAGTAATCTAGAGGGAAGTGAAGAAGATAGCAGTTTTGAAGACCAAGGTAGACAAATAAGCAAGACGTAAATAACAAAGGGAGGGAAAAATAGCAGTTCGCAAATAGCCGTACGACAACGAAAAGAAAAGGAAAAATCTAAGCTAAATATAACATAAAATGAAATTTACAATATTAACTAAAAAAATTTAAAATAGTTAAATAATATAATCTAAGTTAAATTTTAGGAAATAGAAATAAAATTATTCATGGCCGGAGATCAAGCGAAATGGAAAAACAGTCATCTTTCTAGATAAGTAAACTCTTTGTTGATTCAGAAAGCAGAGTTGGTTGGTGCTTGATGTATGGCTAAAGTTAGGGCTCTATGTGAAATTCAATCATGGTTTGAGAGACCTACCTTTAATGAAAACTGTTAATGGTAATTAGTTCACCAATAACAGCTTGCAGTCTCCTAGAAAGCATTTTTGAGATATGCCCCTGCTAAGAGCTTCCTCTGCTAAGATGAAGGCAAGGCACTCCGAAGCAGGTGATCTTAGACGACTTCATGCCTAAGGGATGGTGCCAATGTGATCCCTGAAGGGACGCTAGCACATCCAGGGCCCCGGTGCCTAGCTCTGCTGGAGAGGCCGTCACTGATCTGAGAAGTGCGTCTTCACGCTTTTAGTTCCGACTTTAGAGTTAGACTACGCGATATATTCTTTCTTGCGCAAAGCCTGTTTCCTGATTCTTGATGGCACGCTATGTACGCTGTTAACACACAGCCCCTTGAAAAAGGCGAATAGAACATGCTGAACAAAATCTTCTTCATGTATAACCTGCTCGATTTAGATCGGGAAAATCGTACGGATTTTATGAAACCATGTGCTATGGCTCGAATCCATAGTCAATCCTTACCAAAAAAAAGGCAAAATCAAGGAAGAATCGGGTCAAGGAGAATCGCTTGGTTGGGTTCTTTGATTGCTTATTCTATTTCTTTCAGTAGAAAGCTTTAAAAGTCGTCTTTCGTAAGCAGTAGCGGGCTTTGGGGTGGTTCTTTCAGAATAACATAGAGTTAATAAGAGTATCTGTATATACTTTTGACCTAAACCCAAGGAAAAAGAGGCATCCAATAGCATCTTAAAACACCATTGCCGCATTAAAAAAAATGCTGCTTTTCAAAGAAGCTCCTATTTATCCCTTCCTTTTGATTTCAAACAAAAGCCAACACAAACCCACAAAACCTTTCGGCATTCACACCGAAAATTCCAAATCCAAAAGTGATTTTGAACAAACCCACTAGGAGCCTCTGATTTGGATTCCAAAAGCCATATTCCTTGAAAAACAAAGCTGCTGCTTTTTTGGGATTGAGATGCACATAAAGCAAAAACCTTGGAAAAATCAAGTTCAGAACTCACACTTCGCAGCGGATAAAAAAGTTTACAATTAACACATTAGATACTTTTAAACCACAAAAAAAATGATATTTGCATAAACGTTTCTAATATTAATTCAAGGCATAAGACATAACAAAAGAATTGTCCATATGTTAATTATATCAAGACATATAAGACATAACAAAAGAATTATTCACATGTTAATTATATTGAGACATGTCAAAATAGTTATCCATATGTTAATCGCATTGTATCGACAAAGTGCATATTGTAAATATGCTCTAATTAGAAATATCTTGCTTAATGTTGAATTATCATTGCCATTTGATTGGGTATTGTATGCCTTGACCAAATCAACAACCTTCTGGTGTGATTTGTGATCCCCATGAGACATATTAAGGCGTGCAACACTCATGCCAGCTTCTGCAAACTTCTATATCATTTCACGTGTATTTGTGGAAGGATCAATGGTGCAGACTACGGCCAAGCTGCACATGCGGTAGATTACTGCAACTAAATTATAAATCAATGAGAAAATAGCAAAACTTTAATATACAAAAATTTTTCAATATATATATATAGGCCACTTTGAATCAGACCCCTCAACTTTTGCTTCCACCAATAAAATTAAAGATTTTGCTACAATTAACAGTGTTTTTGTTAAATTTAACTGTTATAAATATTTTTAAAAAGAAAGTCTTTAGCACTGTTTTCAACTTGAAAACAGCTATGATAACATGCACATGGCATCTATAAACTAAAGAGGCAGTATCTTACAAAGCTAAGTTTTGATAGAATGCATGATAGTTCATGAATCACGATGCAAGATTAAGGTTTATAAACAGCAATAGATCTACAATCCCAAATGCTAAGTTGTGTTTACCATCTCTGACAAATGACTGTTTATTCTATTATAAGATAATTAGAAGGTGATGTTCAACGAAACATTTAGATGTTCCTATTACTATTTACACCTCACATGTGAAACTAAACCCTAAACTCTAGTTCTCAATAATTCCATAACAATTACTACAAACTGAATTAATTAGCACAAAATTTTCTCCTATCTTGCATGGATCTGCAACCGAAACCCATAAACCCTCCCGACACCATAAAATCCAACAAATCAGATAAAAATAAGGAAAAAAAAAAATCAAATTTTACAATCCTACAATTCTAATCTAGTATTGATCAACACATCTCGATATATTAAAAGCTACAAATGAGATCAAGGCGATACTATTGTAATCATTCTTGTCAGAAACAACCCACTCCCTTTCAAAGCTCTCATCGAACGATTCGTAGAACAACTGGAACAACAAAACTCCATTAATCTCACACTCAAATCTCTTTTCAAACCCACAAAGGAAAAAAAAGGGAAGGCTCTAGGGCTGGTGAGATTAAGGAGAAAGGGGGGGCCAGAGCGACGTACAAAAAGCCTTGTTATCTGAGGAAGCTACCAAGAAATGTTTACATTGTTTCCCGAAAAGAAAGTTAATTCGCTATAAAGAACTGGTACAAATTTGAAATACTAATTAACACGATAATTAAACTTCAAATGGAATCACATGGCAACCCTCATATCCACAACTTATAACTTTGGTCAAGTATGGATGGAGCATGAGGATTCTAAATCTAGCTATAAATAGGCAGCAAAACAAAGTGTCTAAATGCAGTAACCTTGAAGCAAGAACAGCGGCCACGCCCTCGGACCAATCGATCGCATTTGGAAGCCCGTCCTAAGGCTTTGTGGGTATGCAGCAAACACTGAAATATCATTTTTGCTTACCACATCTCTGAACAACAATACAATTCAGTGAGAAAAGGCAAGCCATACACCTTAAGCCATCTAACATCGTCGACAAACCTAAATTGAATTAAGATATCCAACTGAACCATCCAGGGAATCCAAACTTTAATGAATAAAAATCCTTCACTGAGTTCACTGATGTAAAATGAAACCTAGTTGCCTCTGGTAATCACAGGGGAAAAGAAACTACATTGAAGCCAAAATATAGATCCCATTGAAGCATAAATTACTACTCCTAAACAAATCATTCTATATATCCAAATTTAAATAGATAAAAACCCATTGCTGAGCTCACTGTCCTATCAAAAAACACAGATTTTTGCATCCCAAATGAGCAAAGGGTTAAAAAAAAACATATCGAAGCCAAAATTTAGATCTCATTGAAGTCTAAATTATGATTTCCAACTAAAACAACCTAAAAGTTCAAAAATTAATAGATAAAAACCCATTACTAAGTTCTATGATCTACAAAATATAAATTTTTCACATCTAAATGCAAGTAATCAAAGCAGGAAAACACTATATTAAAATAAAAATGTAGATCAAACCAGATTAAAGATGAAAAGAAGGGTGTTTTCGGGATCGGAGAGAAAATAAAAATTGAGAATTTTTACCCTGAAGTGAAGGGGTTTGAGGATAGGACTTCGTCTACGGTTTTAAGGTCGAATTCACTGTAGAGATCGGAGAAAGAGATGACCATTGGATTCGGTGCAGATGGGGCGAGATGAAAGGGGAATTGGATTAGAAACCCTAGGGAGCTCCCTGCCGGAAAAAAAACCCTTAACCATGAGAAAGCGGCGGCCCTAGAGAAAAAGAGATGTGGGGAGAGATAGGATTCTGCCGCGGCATTAAATGCCCGAATCTACAGCGGATTGGCCTGTACTATGCAGAAGCGAGAGAAAGCAAGGCCACTGAGCAAGCAAGTAGGTTTCAGCAACGCATAGCGCATAGGAGGCGGAGGCGATTAGGAGGTGGAGGTATAGGGGTAGGAGGCGCCTACTACCCATACGCCCTCAGTGGTGCTTAGGAGGCGGAGGTGTATGGGTAGCACATCCTTAGCGGTGCTTAGGAGGCGGAGGTGTACGGATAGTACGCCCTCAACGGCGCTTAGGAGGCGGAGGCATACAGGTAGCAGGTGCTTAGCAGAAGAGAAGGAAGAGAGAAAGAGGGGAAAGAAAGACGGGTTAGAGAACAAGGAAAAAAAAAAATTGGTGGATCCACAGGCCCGAAAATGCGGAGAGCAGGTTGAGGCTTCACCCTACAGGCCGAAAATACAAAGAGAAGAGCTAAGGAGCAAGTACGATTCCAGTGGTGGTTAGGAGGCGGAGGCGTATGGAGTCACAGAAGAGAGAGAGAGAGGACTTCAGTTGCAGAGGATGAGAGGGGGAAAAGAGAGAGAGAGATGGAAACGAAAGAGCAGCGTAAAAAAAAAAAGAGGGGAGGGACCCACAGGCCGAAAACGCGGAGAGGAGGTTGTGGCTTCGCCCGTTAATGTAATTGTATTGATGTGAGTTGTTTAAATAGAATTGAAAAATAGTAAAATATGACAGTAACGTTGAATACTATTATTGACAATTATACCTTAACTGTTTATAATGTAATAGCCAAAAATAATAATAGGGCTTAATTATTAGTTTATTACACTTAGTTAAATTAGTTCTAGAGGTAAAATTGGTATTTTTATTTGTAATAGCCAAACTTTAAGAAATGATGATATAATTAATATTAAATTATTACACTAGTTAAATTAGTTCTAGAGGTAAAATTGGTATTTCAAGAAATATTGGATGACTTTTTGATAGATTGTTAACCTTAAGGGCATTTGTGCTTATTTCTGGTTTTTAAAGGGGCATCGATGATATTCTCAACTTCAAAGGAATATTTAAAATTACGGTCTCCCAGAAGTGTATTGGTGAAATTATTCCTAGTTTAGTGGATGCCCATTATGATGCATGTGGTATTGTGGTGTATGTCATGAGAGGCATTTGCTTTATATTTTGGTACAAATGTTCAAGGTTCTAGTTTGCTATCTAGATTCATCTTGGTCTAGTTAATGTCTAACAAAGTTTGACATAAGTAAACTAGTTTGGCCAGTGGTTTGATTCGGCCACATACAGGCCACAACCTAAATACGATATGTAAGCTACCAGCCAAAACCTAAATATGATATGTAAGCCACTGGTTTGATTTGGCTACATACAAGCCAAAACCTAAATATGATATGTAAGCTACTAGCTTCTTGTGTGGGGTTGTTTTTGGATTTGAAAATCAAATCAAAATTGAAAGAAACCCATTATGTGGTAGTTTTAGGAGTTTTGACTTAATTTCTTAGATATTCTGAGAAGTAAAGGTTCTGTCTTCTCCTTACTTCAGATCATTCACTTGTTTGTGGGAGTTTTCAGAGAATTGTCTCAAGCTGCATTAGTTGGTCTCATGGATTTAAAGAACCACTCCTCTTTTACGTGCTATTGGAATGCTTAGGAATTCAATGACCACTTCCTCAGGGTTTGATCAGTGAATTACAGGCATTCCAAAAGTATTGCCGTGTCCATCCCTGGGTCATATTGAAAACATTTCCTGCATTGACGCTCCATGAACATGCACCCTTTGCTAGGACAAATCTGAAACACACAAAAGCTGTTAGATTTGTTTGCATTAGGCCAAGTAGGGGGGGTTCCATTTAGCATTTGGTCGAAACCTTTTTGGACTCGTATGTCATATGATTAAGAGGTGGTGAATCGACGAGTCCAAGGATCGTTGCATTCCTTGTCCTATCTTCCTCTTGTGTGTGTGTGTGGCATAGCATCTGATTAACTGCTAGTTGGGAAGATGTACAAACTCGTCTAGGCGAATTTGGTTGCCTAACAAGATATATGAGATGACATGTGAAGGCTGGAGATTTCTTGTGATTACTACGTGGAGCTTGGATTTATAGCTATTGTAAAATGTTAATAATTCTGACATTTTAGGAAATGTAGAAACATATTTTCTTAAGGTAAAAAAGGAGATTGCTGAAAAAGATGTTGATGCATGCAGACAAGCCCTTGAGCAATTATTTAGCTCTATGATTTTTAGCTTTACATTAACATGACAAGACATAGTTTTGTTCACTGGCTATACTGTGATGTAAAACCAAACTAATTATGAGCCCTCACTCTTTCTCATACGCTTCTCCTTCAACTGAATTTATTCATGATGTATTAGTATTGTTTATTATTGTTTGGTAAAGCAAATTTTGCTAGGACAATTCAGTGGTCTTAGTGCCATACATAGATAACCAGAATTTATTTAATTATATTATTCAATCACTTCCTGCATCTGGATTTCATGTTTCTGTGGCCAGTATAGCTGAGATCTTCAAGTGCTTGGACCACTTGTTGGTACTTCAAATCAATTTTGTTTTCCTTCTTCTTCTACTGGGTTTTCCTTTTATGCTAACTAAAATGGTTATCTTCTCTGCAGTTGGAGTCAAAGGTTGGTGAAGTCATGTCATCTCCAGCCATTACTTTGCCGGCTGACAAGACTGTCTTGGGTAAGTTTTACGCCAACTTATTCCTCAGTCGTTGATTTTTGTTAATGACAATGCTGCCCACCCCAAACCCACAAAAAAGAAAAAAAAAAAAGAAAAAGAAAAAGAAAATCTTATTATAATTGATCATTTGAGCAGATGCTGCAGCTTTAATGCTTAAGAGGAAGGTTCACAGGATACCAATTTTGGATAAACAACAGCATGTTGTTGGTAAGATTTTTTTGAACTTTTGAACTTTTTATATTAGTTAATTTTTCGCTTGGTGATACACTGCCTTATAACTCGGTCATTTTTTATGCCCATCTAATGTGCGCATTCTATTCTTAAACAGGAATCGTTACCCGAACGGATGTATTTCGTGCACTGGAGTCCCAAGAGGTATAAAATCCCCTCTATCGACACGCGCCCACCTATGTTTGTACAAATGGATATTAATTTGGATGAATGTAGTTACTATGCCATGACGGCTTTGTGAATCCGAGTTCTGTAATTAGTAGGGTGTCTTTCTACTCTAGGAGGCCGCGTTCTTAAGATAAAGTGGAGTTTGGACAATGTATAAAGCTGATTTCAGAATGCGAGGTCAAATTTTGTAACTGATGGTGCTTCGTTTTAGCATATAATATGATGCAACTCTTGTTGTCATCTATGTGAGTTTGCTATTAGTATCGGCTAATTTTATTTTGTTTTTGAGAAAAAAGTAGCAAGCTATCTGCTTCATTTATAAAGTGATATGAACTTGGCAATATAGGTGAGGCAGCCAAGGCCTCAAGACAACAGAAAATAAAATATCAAAAAATGAGAGAGAGATATAGCGAGAGAGGGAGGAAAGAAGCGGAAGAAGGATTAAGCTACAAGTATATAATTAACGACATTGTTCTAGCCAATCCTGCACGAATGAATGTATACAGTGAATAACTTGGGCTGGGCTTGAGCCTTGTCCCCTAAAGATAATAGCCAGATTACCCATCATATAGTTAAAAATTTAGTCAGTTCATTTATTCGACTGCAGCTGTCAATCTTGCTGCAATATTTCTCCCAAAGTCCTGTGTAACACCTATGAATAAAAAAAAAAAAGAAAAGAGGTAAATAAAACCACCAGAAACCAGAGAAGAAATAAAGGAGAGAGAGGGTTTGAAGGATTTGTGTATTTGGGAAAAACAGTCCATCCGTCTCGATCGTGGACATCTCCGCACCGACCATCTTTTTCTACGACTCCGAGTAGTTCTCCGGAGTAGAGGAGGGTAGGTGAAAGGTTCGGTGGGTTCTGTGAAGGAGGGAACAAAGAAGGATGATGATGATGCAGTTTACGAGGCAGCATAATAACCCAGCAAATTCTAGAGTCTTTTCCAAAGCGGGGCGGAGTGGGCGTCAGCGGTGCAATCCGACCCGTTATTCTGAGTCCAACCTATCCGTTACGCCTTCAGCCGACAGCCCAAGCCCATGTGTGGAAGAAGCCCACTCAAGCCGTTACCATAATTGCACAATTTCAATTTAGTCCATAAAATTTACGTAATTGCAAATTGCTCCTGACTATTGCCTATAAATAGCGAACCTGTAACAAAAAAACGGTTAGATCTGATAATTTTGAGTTTGCTCTTCCTCTCTCTATCTCTCTCTCTCTCTCTATATATCTCTCTTTCCCTCTCCAAAAACCCCCTTCATCCTCTACCTTTAAACCCTAGTGATCCATTCCACTGGATCTATGTGCTTCTCCGATCAATGGCGAGGAAGTGATCCCATCATCATTATCGCCATCACTCTCAGAGCATTGTCATCATCGAGGTTGCAATTGAGATCGAGGCTTTTGATGCTCATCCATTTGTGATTGTCCTCATTGCGTCACAGCCACCTCGGATTGTTGATCTCATCAAACAATCGGATGCTGAAGCAGATCAAGTGTTACAAATGGTATTAGAGCAGTTCCGATCCCAGGGAGGGTAGGAGCTGAGCATCACAACCAATTGGTTGAAGGAAGTCCAGGCCAAGGTACGAAGAAGCTATTATCATATTGCTCTAATGTTGTGTTGATCAGATCACAGTAGGAATTGATTCCAGTAGATCCTTCGTTTCCTACTTTTTGAGATTATCAAAGCAAATTCTCCCAAATTGTTAGCATTACTTGAATTGCTAGGGTACCAATTCTATGAGAATAGGGAAAAAAGAGCAAAATCGATTCAGATTTTCTCACAATATGGCCGAGGGCACTAGGCTCAAAGATTTGAGTGAACATATTGCCATACTAGAGTCAAAAATGCAGAAATTAACTGCTGAATACCAAGATAAGGTAATGGAGGTGGGGAATCAAATCTCGGAAGTAAAGGATATAGAGAGAAGCCATTATGAGGCCCTCTAAGTTGAGGCTAATAAGAGACACGAGGAAATGTTGAAACTGTTGACAAATCAACCCTCTTCACCTCATTTGGAGTCTGTGCCACTTGGTAATCCTTATATCCAGAGAACCCCAAACATAATGAAAGGAAGCAGCAATAGCACACTAGAAAACAAGGGAAAGGAAATCCTACCTCTGCCCTCGAAAGAGTTTGAACTAGGGGAAGAAGGTAAGGGAAACAGAGGTGGTGGTAAGTTCTTAAGTCAACCACATAAACCATATCCAAAATTAGAATTTCCCAATTTCAATGGTGATGACCCCAGGGTGTGGGTGGAGAACTATGAACAGTACTTTGAGATATACCACGTTCCACAACAACAGTGGTTGGGTATAGCTACTATGCACCTCAGTGGTAGAGCGAGAACTTGGAAACAAAGCTATTTTATCAACAAACAGGGGATTAGTTGGGATGAATTCGCAGAAGCACTCTGTAAAAGATTCGCCAAGACAGGAGAGAGATACTTAGTGAGGAATTCAGTAACCTCAAGCAAACAGGCACTGTGGAGAATTATCAAGAGAGGTTTGAAGAGCTTAAAACTCAATTACTATTCTACAACCCATACCTAACAAAAGAGCACTTGATATCATGCTATATCAATGGATTGAGGGAAGATTTGATTCCCATCTTGGACATTGCACATCCTGAGACCTTGGAGGAGACATATGAACATGCCAAGTTGCATGAAAGAGCATTGGCTGCAATGAACAAGAGATTTAGGGGTAGCAACAGAACACTGGGTGGTCAATATCAGCCAGGTTTTGGTATCAAACTCACTCAAGGGTTGAGCAGCAGTAAGCTACAAACACCTCACCAGGGTGAGGGCAACAATAAGTCATTGATAGAATTGAGGAAGGCAGCAGGGCAATGTTTCAAGGGTGGTGAGAGATATCATCCAGGTCACATATGCACAAATAAGACCCTTAACGTTCTTCAGGGTATGTTAGATATTTTAGAAGTCTATGATGAGGATTGTTTGGGAGAAGAAACAAAGGAGAATAATGCAGTTGAAGAAGAAACAGAAATAACCCATGAGTTGGGTGTCTCAGTATATGCACTTAGTGCGGAGAAGCCACAAGATACCATCAAAATTCAAGGGGAGGCCAAGGACCGCACTTTGACTATATTAATAGACACCGGCAGCACCTACAGTTTTATAGATTTTCAGACTGCACGTGATATGAAGGCCCATATGGTTCCTGCTCCTTCTTTAGTGGTTACTGTGGCCAACGGATAGAAAGTCCTTAGTAAGTTGCAGTGCCCTGAGTTTCAATGGTCCATGCAGGGTCAAAGCTTCAAGGCTAACCTTAGGATTATTAGGCTGGATGGCTCCAGTATGGTACTCGGTATCGACTGGTTAAAATCATATAGGAAGGTTATATTTGATTTCCAGCAGAACTCCATAACCATCTCCAAGGAAGGTCAGCCACTAGTCCTCAAGGGCATTAATGAAGGAGCTAAGCTAAAGATAATTACAGCTAAGCAATGGTACCAAGAGTTCTAGTTGGGTGAATGCTGCATCTTAAGTCAATGTTCTGAGTCCCAGGAGAAGGTAGTAGAAGAGGAATTGCTACCTGAATTTCATAACATACTGGAACAATACCACAATATTTTCAAGTAACCTAAAGCCCTGCCTCCTCAAAGACCTAAAGACCACAGAATTCCACTCCAACCAAGAGCCATCCCCGTTAACCTAAGACCTTATCGACATTCCCACGAGTACAAGGAAGAAATTGAAAAACAAATCCAAGAAATGTTAACATCTGGGATCATACAACCCAGCAATAGCCCATTTGCATCGCCAGTGCTACTAGTGAAGAAGAAATATGAGAGTTAGAGGATATGCATTGACTATAGGCAATTAAACAAATTGACTATTAAGGATAAATTTCCGATTCCTATTATCAATGACTTACTGGATGAGTTGGGGGTTTCCCGGTACTTTACCAAGCTGGATCTAAGATTAGGATACCATCAAATCAGGGTTTATGCCAAGGATATATCCCAAAACAGCTTTTCAAACGCACCATGGCCACTACGAATTCAAGGTTATGCCCTTTGGCCTAACTAATGCTCCTGCTACATTTCAAGCTATAATGAATATGATTTTTGCTCCTTACCTCCGAAAATTTGTGTTGGTATTCTTTAACGATATCCTGATTTACAGTAAAAACCTAGAAGATCACGTGAAGCATCTAGTTACTATATTGGAGGAACTTTAGAAGAATAAATTGTATGCGAAGAAAAGTGCACTTTTGCACCAAGGAGAGTTGAGTATTTGGGACACATAATAACGGCAGAAGGCGTATCTACTAATCCTAAGAAGGTGGAAGCAATGACAAGTTGGCCCACTCATAACAGAAAATTTGTGAGAAACTATGGAACCATTAGCCAACCATTGACAGAGCTATTGAAGAAGGATCAGTTTTCTTGGAGCGAAGTGGCCCAACAGTCTTTTGAGGCTCTTAAAAATGCCATGTCACAAGCGCCGGTCTTGAGTTTACCCGATTTCAACAAAATATTTGAATTAGAAGTCGATGCAAGTGGATTGGGAATAGGAGCTGTCTTATCGCAGGAAGGTAAACCCATAGCTTACTTAAGCAACAATCAAAGGGAGGAACATGGGCCTATCGACTTATGAGAAGGAATTTTTGGCGATTCTAATGGCAGTCCAAAAATGGAGGCATTACTTGATATCCCAAAGGTTCATTATAAAAACCGACCTGAAACCATAAGTATTTGCTGGAGCAAAAAATAACCACACCTAGCAGCAGAAAGGAATGATGAAATTAATGGGGTATGACTACTCCATATCTTATAGGAAAGGGAAAGAAAATGCAGCTGCGGATGCATTATCTAGGAGGGGTTTAGAAGAGGGAATGGCTATGGCTATCACTATAGCTATCAAGGTAGATGGTCAGCCTTATACTGAGCTATTACAACCCTTACCAATTCCACAGCAAGTTTAGGAGGCTATTAGCATGGATTTTATCGAGTCCCTACCCCGGTCCGAAGGAAAAGACACTATATTGGTAGTGGTGGATAGGTTAACTAAATATACACATTTCCTACCCATGAAGCATCCCTTCACTGCTTTGGATGTGGCTAGGGTGTTCATGGATACTATCTACAAATTACATAGAAGCCCCAAAAGCATAGTATCTGACCGGGATAAGGTATTCATTAGCTAATTCTGGAAGGAATTATTCCGACTTATGGGTGTTCAACTCAATATGAGTACTACTTATCACCCAGAAATAGACGGCCAAATTGAGAAGGTTAATAGATGTCTCGAGACCTACTTACTTTGCGTGTGCTCCGAGCATGCAAGCAAATGTAATCGTTATCTACCCTAAGCTGAATGGTGGTATAATACTAATTATCACTCTTCACTCGAAATGACACCCTATCAGGCCCTTTATGGGATGGTTCCTTCTATTCCTTAGCGGCCACTGCAGAAGCAGCTACCGCATCGGAAGTTAAGGAATGGCTAAGCAACCGAGAGAAATTAACCCAGGAATTAAGGGATCGACTACAAATAGCCCAGAATCGAATGAAACAACAAGCAGACAAGCACAAAAGAGAAAAAGAATACTCTGTTGGGGACTCGGTATATTTGAAACTCCAACCTTACCGGCAGATTTCGGTGGCGTCGCGGAAACATCCTAAGCTAACTGCTCGATATTATGGGCCTTTCGAAATCATAGTGCGCATCGGATAAGTTGCTTATATGTTGGGATTACCTGAGGGTTCCCAGATACACCTTGTGTTCCATGTTTCCCAGCTAAAGAAGAGTCCCACAACGAATAGTAAAGTCATGGAGGTGTACCCACCGTTGGAAGGGAAGGATAACTGTTAGCGGAGCCGGAGGGTGTGCTGGCAAAAAGAACAGCCAAGCGAGGGAGGAAAACTGCAACTGAGGTACTAGTCAAATGGAGCAATTTACCCTAGGAATCAACTACTTGGGAAGATTTCAGGCTCTTCGACAACAGTTTCCAGGGTTCGACCCTGAGGACAGGGATCGTCTAAGGGGAGGGGACTGTAACACCTATGAATAAAAAATTTTAAAAAAAGGAGGGGAGGAGGGTAAACAAAACTACAAGAAACCAGAGAAGAAATAAATGAGAGAGAGGGTTTGAAGGATTTATGTATTTGGGAAAAATAGTCCATTCGTCTCGATCGTGGACGTCTCCGCACCGACCATCTTCTTCTAAGACTTCGAGTGGTTCTCCGGAGTAGAAAAGGGTAGGTAGAGGATTAGGTAGGTTTTGTGAAGAATGGAACAGAGAAGGACGGTGATGATGCGGTTTACGAGGCAGCATAATAACCCAGCGGATTCTGGAGTCTTCTCCAAAGCGGTGTGGAGTGGGCGTTAGCGGTGCAATCCGACTCGGTTCTGAGTCCAACCTATCCGTTACGCCTTCAGCCGACGGCCCAAGCCCATGCGTGGAAGAATCCCATTCAAACCCTTACCATAATTGCACAATTTCAATTTAGTCCATAGCATTTACGTAATTGCAAATTGCTCCTGAGTATTGCCTATAAATAGCGGACTTGTAACAGAAAACGATTAGATCTTATAATTTTGAGTTTGCTCTTCCTTTCTCTTTCTCTCTCTATATCTCTCTCTTTTCTTCTCCAAAAACCCCCTTTATCCTCTACCTTTAATCCCTAGTGATCCATTCCACTGGATCTAAGTGCTTCTCCGATCAATGGCGAGAAAGTGATCCAATCATCATTATCGCCATCACTCTCATAGCATTGTCATCATTGAGGTTGCGATTAAGATCGGAGACTTTTGATTCTCATCCATTTGTGATTCTCCTCATTGCGTCACAGCCACCTCGGATTGTTGATCTTATCAAACAATCGAATGTTGAAGCAGATCAAGTGTTACACTTACACTGTACTCAGGCGACGTGGTAGGCAAGTCATTTGTCAAACAAAAAAATAGATACCGAAAGTAGAGACATTTTGAAAACAGATGATCGTAGGTTTCAACTTCATTGGCACAAAGCACACATAACTGTTCTCCCGTTCAACCCCACTTAAAAAAGTTGTCTGCAGTGAGCGCCCTTTTTTTGAGTACTAACCAGATAAAAATCGTGACCTTCACTGGAATTTTAAAATTCCAAATGTGGTTACTGTGTGGGTCTCTCAAACCATCATCTGAAAGAAAGTTATATAAGGATTTGACAGAGAAGTGGCAGTTAGGGGCCCATCGCCAGCTTATCAAGTTGGGATTGTTATGTACTTGCACGTTTGCTAGCACGTCCTTTATTTGTGTAATCAAGTTCAGTGTTGGTAGGGAGGGACTTCCTAATCCTCTTAGAATCATGCCCCATTTAATACATCCTTTTTTTGCCTGGCAATCATTGACTGTTAATTCTTTGATCCGGACATTCAGAAAAATATGCGGATAGGTGGAACATAGAGGGGCATCATTGACCCAATGATTCTTCCAAAAAGCTAAGTTTTTACTATCTCCTAAGGAGATAGATATTCCACATTTGAAGATGGCTCTGCATCTAAATACGTCCCTCCACCATTGCACGCATGGTTTGAACTAAGTTCCTTCTTTAAGCAACTTCCTTATGGTATAATGTAATGTCCTGATTAGTTTGTTTCAAGGTTGATCATGTTCTGAATAGAATTTCCACCACCATTTTGTTAGTAGTTCTATATTCATCACCTCCGAATCTTTGATCCCCAATTTGCTTTCTTTTTTGCTCTTACATCTATTTCTCTAGTTCACAGGACACGACCAGCCCCCTATTCGTGAGCACCTTTTCTAAAAAAAGGATCTCATGAGGCTTTCAATTTGTTTAAGTACCCATTTAGTAGCTTTGAAAATAGAAAGAAAATTGGCAAATTAAAGAGAACTGAGTTGACAAGAGTTTGTCGTCCGCTTTGGGATAGAAGCTTTGATTGCCAACCTTCTTTTGTTTTGTCGATTTTGTAGATTACATTTTTCCAGTCTGTTTTTCGTAGGCTTTTGGAGAGAAAGGTAGGCCTAGATATCGAAGGGGCAGTGTTCCTACCTTACAAGAAAGGATGCTTGCCAACCATTGTTCTTCGTGGCCTCTAGTTCCTATATAGAAAATCTCATATTTCCTCCCGATTAATCCTAAGCCCCGACGCCTATTTGAATAATTTCCAGATGAAGTGTAGATTTTTTAAGTATCTCTTTTTCTCTTCACAAAAGAAAATTGTATCATCGGCATATTAAATAAGCGTGATGTGGCAATTTTTTGGTAGGCCTAATCCTTTAGTGAGCCCATTGCTTTGAGCAGATTCTGGTAGCCTAGATAAACACTCAGTGACAAAAAGAAAGAGAAGGGGGAGAGTGGGTCACCTTGCCTAAGTTCTCTTTTAGTTTTGAGCCAGTATGTAGGTGTACTGTTCACTAATACAGCCACTTTGGCATTGGAGATGCATTGGTTTATCCACCTACACCATTCGCCTCCGTAACCTAGCCAAAGCATTATCTTATTTAGAAAAGACCACAAAACTCTATCGAACGCTTTCTCAAAATCGACTTTAATGCCAACTCCTTCAACCTTCTTCTTGAAGCTCTTTGCTACTAACTCACTAGTTGTTACAAAAAAATTCAAGATGATGCGACCTTTAGAAAGGTGGACTGATTTGGAGAAATTATGTGATGCAATACTCGTTCTAATCTATTTGCGAGGACCTTTGAGATAATTTTCTGGATGTCGTTGATGAGACTAATTGGGCAAAAGTCAGAAACTCGGATGGCACCCTCTTTCTTAGGAATGAGACAAATAAAAGAGTAGTCAATTGGCCTAATACAAAGTTTACCTTCATGTAGATCTTGAAAAATCTTAAGGATATCTTCCTTTAGGCATTCCCAGAATGTTTGATAAAACACCAGTAGGAATCTGTCACGTCCTGGAGCCTTAACACCACCTAGTTGAAATATTATTTTTTTAACTTCTTCTTTCGTAAATGGATAGATAAGTTGGCTAGTGTCCGGAAGTCTACTGCTCATAAAGAGATTGCTCTAGTCCCTCACACTCGTTGTACCATGCTCCATTGGCACATATATTTTGCGGAATGCACAATAGAAATAATCTCGCTTATCCTCTTCCTTGGGAATTCTCTACTCTGTATCTTCGACCAGATCTATATTGTTAGTCCTTCTACAACTATTCGCCATAGCATGGAAGTATTTGGTGTTTACCATCTCCTTCTCGTAACCAACGTTGCTTCGCCTTGACTCTCCAAAGGATCTCTTTATCTAAAATTACGCGTGAGAGCTTCTATTCTAGGGCATTCCTATTGTCCCTGAGGTTAGGTGTCAAGTCTTGGTCTTCCTCTTGGGCATCTATTTTTTGAATTTCTTTAGCTAATTCCATTTTAGTTTTCACAATAGAGTAGAAGAAATTTGAGCTCCATTCTTTGATTTGATTCCTGCAGTGTCTTAGCTTGGCAGAGAAGGTCAACACCGTTGACGATTTGGGTGACACTTCCCTCCACCATAGGGGTACACATTATAAAAAGTCCTCCCTGGTTAGCTAGACTTCTTCAAAGCGGAAGAGTGGGCTTTTGGCTTTACTACCAGTGGAAAGTAGGATCGGCGTGTTATCTGAGGTGATTCTTGGCTCGATAATTACTTTACAGAGAGAAAAAGTTTGGCCCCATTCCATTGAGATACGGAATCTGTCGAGTTTTACTATTGTGGACGAACATTGCATATTGGACCAGGTAAACAACTAATTGAGCATTGGGAGGTCAATCATGTCCAAGTCATTAATAAGGTTTGGAGAAAAAGGCCATGCCTTTTAGGCTCCAAGTTTTGCCTTTTCGTTCATCTTGCTTTCGCGTGATGTTAAAATCCCCACAGATGACCCAATTTTCTCTTCAAAGAACCTTGAGTGAGATAAGTTCCTGATAAAATTCATCCTTCCCATCCCAAGAGGGGGGGTCGTAAACATTTGTAAAGTAGAAAGAGCTTCCACGTTTGTGGTGGGTCAGAAAGAGAGTTAGGGAGAATTCTCGTGAGATCACGCTTGTGCAAGAGTAGTTCCGCAAGCTCCAGCAAGTGATAACTCTCCCGAATGCCCCGATGGACTAGAGTATGTGGCACTTATCGTAACGTAGGCCACAGAAAGATCAAATAAATGAATGGGATACAGAGTCCACTTTGGTTTCTTGGAAACCAAGGATGGCATCACTAAACTTAGAAACGATAATCTTCACGGTATATCTTTTAATGGGGTCGTTAAGCCCACGTACATTCCAACTGCAGATGTTTAGCATGGAGATAAAGAAGACAACCTACAAAACACCTAATAAGTACCACGCTAGAGTGGAAAGGTCAAGCGTCGGCCTTCAGGAACCGTCTAAGGTTAGCCACCTCATCGTTGTTCAAGATGACTATATTTTTCACTATTCTCCTTGATTTTCCTTCCATTCTTTTTTTTCTTCTTCTTTTCAAGGCAAGGGCTCGGTTTATTTTCTTCGCGTAAAATGGCTTTTCTTACTTTTGCCTTCCCCAATATCGACTTGATTGACTAAATGACCAATCTTTTGCATGTCTGAGCTACAAAAGTTGAGTCATTCTTTTTCGAGGGATCGAAAGAGATGCGAGCTGCGTCTACTTTTTCTATCCATCCTTCACTCAAAGGTGTCCCTTTGCCAAAGTAGTCCTAGGGTCATTGTTCTTTTCATTCCCACTATCGATCAGGTAAGGGGAGCGTGAGGTTTGTCATATTGGTTTCGATTAGAGGCTGCTTCGGATTCATGAGAGAGGAGTTGGTAATAAGCATTGTCCTCTTCTCCTGGGAAAGGAGAAAGTGGGCCCACGTCATAAGGTCAAGCGAGCAAATCCTGCGAGATTTTCCAGACCAGACGTCAAATTGATTTGGTTGGACGAGAGGCTTGTTTGATAACACTAGATTGGGACTTGGTGGATTAATGCATGCAGCTTATAAAATGCCTATACCCAAACTTAGGGAGTCAAAGGAGTGGGTTTTGGAATCCAGCTTGAGAAGGCCCACATCGAACCTAACATTGTAAGGCCCACAACTAGCGACATATTTCGTTGGAGGGTTTTGTAGGTCCCAGATGCATAGTCAAGTTGGGGAAGCACGTGGCTTAAATCCTCCTTCATGTAAGTGTGAAGACTTGCATGGGGAGCTCTACACATTATGAATAGGGTTGATGAGTATTCATGTCCCAATGGTGCCTTGGTAATCACCCAAGTCTAGAGCCTCCCCTTTGGCACCTCGAGTTTCTTTTCCTTACCATTTACATGCAAAGCTCCACTTACCGACTTTCTTGCCTTTGTTGATGTAGCACCCATTGTCACAATCGTGCAAGGATTTGAATTTGTATCGAGTTTAACGAGATCACCAAATAGAGGACTTGAGGGGTGGCTAGTGATCGTTGGGTACAGGAGAGCTTTGGAATTTTCTCCGGTCGTTGACTAGGCACATGATTTGCCGGAATGTGGTAGTGCAAGGGGTGTTGTTTTCTCAGCCGACGACGCCCCACGCCGCCTGTTACGAATTTCGAAGTTCCAAGTGTCATCCTAACTGTAAGCCTCACTATCCCTTGAATTCCAGTCGTTGTCGATTGCGTGTCGGTTGTGCCTGTTGTTCGCAGTAATCTAGTGATCAGCCCGATTGTTCTCATTGCCACCCTTGTACGTGTCACCCCTCGAGGGAGCTGGAGGGTTTTCGCATCTCTTCGCTTCGTACTGCTCCCATCTTTCTAAGTGAACTATTACTGGCACTGTTAAGTCCCCCATCGTGATGATCAGGCTCTCTGAATGTCAGAAAGATGGTCCATAGTGACTTGGCACCTATACGCAAAAAGGTTGGTCATGCGTATACTATCGTCGTCCGCCCGTAATACCCAGCCGAAGCTGCTCACGATAGCCGATACGCAATGAGATGACCAACATTCAAAAGGAAGGCGAGCAAGCCTGATCCAAGCCCTGTAAGAGATAATTGAACCTCTGGCTCCTTGGTAAGGTTCCCACATATAGTAGCGAATTGAGCCTCTGGCTTCTTGGTAAGGTTTCCATATGTAGCAGCGAAGTTGCACTTCTTCCAAGCTGATTAATTTCCTTTGCACCAAGTCCTCAACTCTTACCCATTCTGGGAGGAAGATGACAAAGTCTCTCTCCGGGTATCGAGCGATGAAAAAGTCATTGTAGTATCCGCCGAAGTGATTGGCCAAACCATTTGCAATAGAATCCTGTGGGAAATGTCCAAGATTGGCTGGGCCGATGACATCAGGCAGCACTGCATTCTGACGCTGGTTTTGGCACTTGAAGAAGTCCTCCGAGTAGGGGATGAAGGACCTCAAGGTAGATGGGCGGACTCGCAAAGCGCGGTATGTGTTTAGGCTTTGGCGGGTCTTGTTCTCTTTGCAGTCGCGAGCTTTGTGCCCGAGCTTAAAGAAAGCCACACACCTCACAGGCTCCCTGCAATAGTGAGTGCGATGGTCCCTCCCAAGGCACCTGAAGCAACGACCAGAGAAGTTGGGTTGCTCCTTAAGTTGGGGTAAGGAATGAGGCTTTGGAGACAGGGCAGGTTGAGATAGTGGGCACTATGTGAGGAAAGCTTCCTTAATGTCACGCCCGGGTACCAGCGGAAGCATATCCGGCACGTGCACAGATCCGCCATACACCTGCAGTATATAAGGCGTCTACAAAGAAAGCAAGTCGATAGGAAGAAAAACAAGAGAGAGAATCCTATCCTGATATCAGAGCAATGTATAAGACGATATACTATCAGTAAATGAACAAAGAGTATACAATCCAAAATCTCAGCAAAAGGAGAAGAAGTACGAACTATAACATCTGGATCTACAACTCATATACAACACAGGGTACACAAAACATCTGTACAAAGGTAGTCACTCTATACAATGGACATCACCCTTGGCCGTAGCCCGAGTAGCAAGGTGATCGACTAGCACGCTCCTAGCAAAGTCTAGCTAGACGCGACTCCCTTGCCACGATCCCTAGCCTCTCCTGTAGATGGCTCTGTAAAAACAACCATAAAAAGGGCGTGAGAACTATTAACAATAGTTCCCAGTGGGTAAGCCGCCAGCCTCGGCGAATTACACCACTAGGCTCATGATGTACTGAAAGTAAGTAAAAGCGATAAGTGCATGATATAGAAATATGCAATGCTAACCAGTAACAGGCATGTATTCAACATGTAAACATGATTTCTGCAGTAGTGAATCAACTGAATAATAGAAGTATCGCAACTACTATAAACATAAACATAAACATAACCATAGAAGTGTAAGTACTACTGTACATTACAACTGATACTCATTCATTACTATCATTATCATTTTCACTTTCATTTTCATTCACTAGGACCTACTCAAGGTAGTCCGGCTTGTGCCGCGCCTAATGGCCCCATGGTAGTATACACTCCCCACGGCAATCCACTTCGGCACCCAATCCCGCACGGGCGAGCAACTGTCGCGTAGGCCAACTCCGGAGTGCCGGCTTGTAGGGAGCGACCCTCACAAGCTGGTGCGAATGGGCACAATGGCAATAATCACGATCCATAGCTTAACAGTTTCCAAATATCATATATCAAGTATATAAGTTCTCATTCTCGACCCATACGTCAGCGTTCAATATAGCAAGCAATGCTAGCGATCACTAGATGAAATACCACATAATAGAGATGCTGATTTGCATGAATCATTGGTATAGTCACGTATCAATATTCATAAGTTATGTTTCTTACTTGACAAATGCATAAGAAAATCGTTTACTAACAAGTGTTAACTTTAATTAGCTTTCAAGGCATAGGAACAGCATGAGTGTTTAAAGTTGCCCGTCAGCACTTAGAACCATCCATATATGAATCATCAGTCTATAGCATCATATAGAACATAGAGGAAATTCACTTGCTCTGGTTAGGTCCGACCCACCTATCACTAAGCTCAAAACAGCCCAAGAGATGCTCCAAATTCAGCTCAAACGATCCCTGGATTTGCTGAAAATAAAACATCAAACCGCGTCGGAACGATTACTTAGTAATCTAATTTTGGCTTCAATGGCGCATAATACAAAGCAATAACTTAATCCCCTGCTTCGGCTAGTTTAATACCTCAAGTCGAGTCTTCCAGAGCTTCCACAGGTCAGCCAAAATCACTCCAAGAGTCGATCCCACTCCTGCTGCGAACAATGTCAAAACGGCATTAGAATGCTTGTATGCAAGCTTCTATAGTCGGATTCTTGCAATTTCAGCTTCCTAGCTGAAATTCTTGCTTACCTCAAGGTAGAACACCTTCTAATCCAGCCTCCCAGGTCACCAAATAAGCTCCACGTGGTTCGGAAACCTGCTGCGAAGATACAATTCCCAAACTGCATCAAATACCCGAGTAACTTCGTATAGTTCCGAACTAGCTTCGTAATTAGCTAAATATTTCCATTAAGCTTCAGAGTAGCTTAACCCTGGTCTAAAGAGGTTAATTCACAGCTAATTAATCCAACTTAATTGCTGAAATCTCATATTAAAACAACTAGAAGCAACAATCCTGAAATTATACAAAATTCGTCCAATAGATTGCCGAAAATTGAAAAAGTGAGCCGATTACCTTCTCAAGCTTGCAACCAGTGAGTTACTGGTCCAGGGCTGCGAAAAGCTCTCCAAAACACTCCCTCACACGTCCACCAAGGCTCAGTGACACTCCCAAACAGCGAAGAGCGAGCTCGGCGACGACGACGGTGCAAAACGGTGACTTCTTTGTAGAGAGAGACAATCCCTAGAGAGAGAGAGTGTGAGGAAGGTGAAGAAACCCTTCTCTGAGCTCTACTACCTTCCAAGGTGCTCCAGAGCTCGAGCTGGATCAGATAGATAAGGATCAGGAGGTGAAAAGACCAAAACAGCCTTGCTGCCACGCAGCTGCAGCTGCTGCTGCTTGCTGTACCGGTACAGCATTAGGCTTGTACCGGTACACCAATGCAAAAATTGCAGATTTTGCAATAGCAATGCACTTTCTCACTTCTAGCTATCCGATCACTCTCAAACTTATTTGTAAACATCTTTAAACCCTTTAAAACATGTGGGAAGGTTCCAAATGTCATTCCTCACTCGAACTTTGCAATTTATTGAAGTTCAGTATACTGATATACAATAAGTTTAGGAGTCGCTTCAACGACGCACTTCTTACATCCAAAAGTCTAATAGCTCTCAAAATTGACCCACAACACCTTTACAAATATTAGGACCTGTGGTTACATGCCACTCCTCAGCCCCACTTTCAACTTCTATAATTTTGCAAAGTTCAAGATACTACACTTAAAGGTCTTTTTGGGAGTCTTCTCAAGAATCCCAATCTTTCTGTCAACTGAGGTCCAGCTGCTTAATCCAAAGATTAAATAAGTGGAGTGGTGTGGGTCGTCCATTTGACCAATGGCTACAGGAGGGTCATTTCGCTTGAATGGGCAAATGGAAACAAGAGAGGTGCCAGCTTCATCTGCCCAACTAATTTTTTTTTTTATTTCCAAGTTTGAAGTTGTCCAATCCATCAATCACCCTCTTGGAAAGGTAGGATGTTGAGAATGAGTCTGAAGTATCTAGTTTGGAGAGTGAAAGTTTCAACAGCTTGAATCTCTTCTCCAACTCTAGTGTCAACTTTGTGCTATTGCATTTGTTGATGGCAATAGTTGAAGCGGGTTCAAGATTCTTCCAGTGAGGCTCCGCATTTGTTCTCTCTCTTTCCCTTTGTGACCTGGGCATTTCTCCACCCCTCCTCGCTGGCAATCTCTGCTCCAGAGATTGATCTAGGGTCTTGCTCTGCGACTCACCAAGATCCACCTATTCCCATCAGAGGCTCCAGTGTTTCTCCTGTAGTGTTTCCCGTCGTTGCGCCGGTACCCTACTCCTCCTCCGCCACTTCCGCTGTGGCTGTATTTCCTGCCGCCACCGCTGTGACAGGGCCTGCCATAGCCTCTGCCGCCGTCGCCAAGATGGGTACTCGTCACCGCCATTTGGAAACATGTCAAAAAGACGATGGTTTCTTTATCGGCTAAATTTAGTTTTACAGTTGTTATTACTTTACCTATTGCTCATTGCATAGAACTTTCTCTACATGTTCTATTTGATCTTCAGAAATTTTAGAGCAAATAATCCTTAAAACTTTGACTTTTTTCTCCTGTGCTTTGTGGAAATTAACTAAAGGAGAAATAAAGAAATGCTGAAATAGATGCTTTCAATTTTGGGAAACTTTTTTTTTTTTGGCAGTAATCTCTTCTTTTTTCCTTTCTTCTTTGACATTTATCTTTGTTGTTGTTGTTGTTGTTGTTACTGCGGTAAAAGTCCGTATGCAATTCAATAAATTGGAAAGTAAGTTTCACTTTTGCATCTCTTGTACATTCCTCTTGTTCATCCTTTCCTAGTTGTGGAGTGCATGAGAGGTTTAATGCTTAAATTATAACTGCTCCAATGCATTCGAAGTTATTGAAAAATCTAAAAATTTATATTTATATTTTGTAATTTCTAGCAGCTAGTTGCATAAAAGTTAATTTTATTGAATTTGATGGTATTATTAATTAATTTTAAAAACTATTCTAAAATCACTTAATTCCAAAACATCAAATATTGAGAGACCTCGATAAAACTTTTTTTAAAAAAAAATACTCATGGGGCTATTTCAGAATATCCTACAGTTGAAGGAGCCTCCGCGTATTTTTAACATCAAGAATTTTACACCTACCTACCTCAGGTAAAAAAAGTTAGAAATTATTTCCTGCACCAGGTGTATAAGCGTGTCTTGTACCCTGCAAACTGTGTTAGAGGCCTCAAAATTAAAGTTTTAATCGTTGGATGTAATTCTAAGACTTATAAAATTACTACGTATTAAAAGTTATAAATTTTGAATACTTATATTTTGTGCACATTTTTAAAAAAAACTCATAATTATTAGACAATGCCTCGATAATAAATTCTTAAAATTTATAATTATTTTTTTTATGAACTATTTATATTATAAATCCCATCTATTGGTTGAATTTAATTTTTGATAGAAATATATATAAGAAACTTGCTTGAACTATAACCCATTTTGATCCAACCCCTCTCAACCTCTAAAAAAAATATATATATTTGCTCTCTAAACCCTAAAATTATTGATTTAATAATAACTTTCTGCTTACAAAATTGAATGCGTCACTTAAGTTATTGATTTCACTATTAAATTTAATATGAGTCATATTCACTTGAAGTATATATGCAGCTAAAATTCATACTAAAAATAACCATCACAAATAATTTAAATGGAACAAACTAAAAGGTCCCACGGTAAAAATAAAATTTGTTTTTAGCGTGTTGGCAAAAGAGCCCACCAATATTTCTCGAACAACTAGTCTTATTGGCATGTTGGCAAAAGAGTGGGCCGAGGCCTGTAGAGCTAGGTGACGTCTGATCTGATTCCTTTTCTTTTTCTTTTTTGTATTTTTCCTTCTTTTTTCTCGCTTCTTCTTTAGAAACCCTGGCTGTCTCACTCTATGTAGCTAATTTCATTTTATTAATGAATGAAGCAGGTAGCGTGCTACCTTTTTCTCAAAAAAAAAAAAAAAACTTTTTAAATGCGGTGTATGAAGTGTACTAGCTCTAGTAGTCCCGGTGCAGGCAATAATTTCCCAAGGTGTGGCTTCTCCGAACCATAATTTGAAAGGAGGTTCGGAGTTCCCTCCCAGCTTCGGATAACCGTTTATCCGAACCTCCCTCTCTCTCTCTCTCTCTCTCTCTCCGAACCATAATTTGAAAGTAGCTTTTGTTGGGAGCTCTCTTCTTCTTCTTCTTCTTCGTCCAGGGAGGAGGAGGAGCTCGGCGAAAGCAACGTACGCCATTAGAGGAATCCAAGGTGCGGTTTTCCTCGTCTCCCATTTCCTCCTCCTCTCCGTTTTCGATTCCAACGGAACCCGAACCGTGAATTTACTTACTACCAGTTGTTCCCGCGGAGAAAACCGACGTGAATATCGCGAAGATGCCGCTGATTCCCGGAGGCTCGATGAGGAGGAAGACGCTGTCCGATATCACCAATGTTGCAGCGGGAGATCGAGAAACTCCGAGGCCGGTTTTGTTTTCAATAACTGAGGATCGCATTGATCACCTGGTCAAAGTAAAGCGCAGTTACTAACTTTCCGTGCATTTTCCGATCCCATTTCAGAAAGAAAAGAAGTGGAAAAGCAGATTTAATTTATTGACCCACCATTATTACTATTATTAACTTTTTCAAGAAATTTCTTCGTCCCCGATTTCAGGAAAATGCAGCTCTGTTGAGGCTTCTCGAAGAGAGAAAGTATGTCAAGTTCTTCTTTTGTTTAACCTCTCATCTTTTTTTTTTCAATTAGAGTTATTTAGTTAGTAAAATCGAAATTTTGTTACATTTAATGGTACAGTTAACTATTAGCAACTAACTAATCTAGTTTATTTGCTACAAAATTGATTAAGGTTATTGATTTTGACGGAATTATCAACGGAATTGATAAAATATGCAATTTATTTGGAGTTGAGGGGATCTTCGCACATTCTTAACCTTTTAATGAGATTGATTAGTGTTTTGAGTGTTATAAATTTTTCGAAATTTTGATTGATCGACTTTGCGAAATGTCTCAGCAAAACCATCGAATCGGGCGGCGTCGAGCTGCAGAAGCTTCGGCTAGCTCTGCAGAAGGCTCATCAACAGAATTGGCATCTTGCTCAAGCTAACTCTCACAAGCTAGCTGTTAGTTCTTATCCTTTTTCTTTTTTTACTTGTTGGTAACTATTAATTCCTCTTTTCTTTTTCTTACTTTAATCAGTAACAATCCTACCTCATCAATTTTCGCATCTGCAGGAGCTACACTTGAGGAAAGATAGAGTATGTTTTGCACTTTCATTTGATTAGAAGAAAATCTAGTGATCCTTTTGGCGCTTCAGACTAAAAATATTTAGTTTTATCACTCGTCGCACAGTTAAAAGCATTGCGACATGAGCTCGGATGCGCTGCTGCTGCTGCTGCTCTCAGGGCAAAGAAATTTCAGTCGGAGGTACGATTTGTTTAAGTATTTTCTAATTTATCTAATGCATTTTTACTTGTAAATATTTTGGAGTGAGAACATTTATGGTTCTTGTCACAGGAGGAAAAGAAATTGCACAAGCACCCTGAGAACAACATAATAAGCATTGAGGTGTTTAACAAATCTATAACCATTCTCCTTAATTTTTTCCTGCTCATTTTTTATTTTTAAATTTTTTCCTGCACATTTTTTATTTTTATTTTTTATTCATATGCCTGGTGCAAATTTTACAGGTCGAGGAACGAATCAGCAAGCCAATTCATCTTGTTCCAGATGAATCATGTCCCGCTAATCACAAGAAGTATCGCAATATGTGTAAAAAGCACATGCTGAGTAGTCTATGTAAGTGATAATATTTTTTCTTTACATATATATAAAGAAGTGTTGCTTTGAACTTTTCCTTATTACTTTCCCTCAATAACTTGTAGCTTTGGGATCCTCAGTGTCAGCGCGAAAGTCGAACGAAAAGGAAAAGCATAACCTTAAAAGGTAATACTTATCTTTATTTCGATAATAAAACTATGCTAAGATCGTCTTGATCGCCTTCTTTTAATGCTTAAAATGTGTAGGCGGAGGTCGGTGACAAGGAGATCAGGTAATGTGAAAGTCGAACAAAGTGACCCGGCCGAAGACTTATTTGAGATAGAGGATTTGAGACTTCCCATCCGTTCGATGCGCGTCGCCAACGTGCACGAGGACAATTCTGGAGAAATGGATCATGCCAGCTCAGGCAGCCCTGTTCTTGATGTTGTAGTTAACCCTGTGAAGAAAGAAACAAGAGAGGCGGGTTGTTCGACAAAAAAGCAGATTCAAGGAAGGTCACTTTGTCGAAGGAAGTACCTATCAATATCAAAATGAGTGAGAGATGAGTTAGCTAAAAGTGGTCGATCGACCATGTTGAAGTTGTGACGCGACTCTTGAGCAAGAGATTAAAAAGAGTCGAAATCTATCTATCTCCGACTTGTTTCGTTTTAGGGTGCCCAGGTAGAATTTAAGATGCTGTGCTTCAATTGTTAGCGAATGATCAACAATATTAAACAGATCAACATAAAACCTGTTGATTTTCTCATTCTGAAAACATGTGGTAATTCAGGTTGCTTTCATTTTATGTAAAGAATTGTTCGAGTGTATTCTGTAACTAGCAGAACTCGGCATTATTTTGTAAGAAAATTACATTGCATAGTGAAGCGGATAATTACCACCGACTTCATTGCAGTTTAACTAAAATATTTTCGGTCTTTTCTCTGCTAGATAGCGTTTTCAAACTCCTCATGATTGTTTAATAGACTCGCACCTGAAATCTAATTACAAAGAATGGAGTTTTTCTCGCATCCTGAGTACCTCAAACACTCAAAAGTGTGAAAATAAATGGAGATAACTACATCTATCTCACTCAACCTTTGACTTGTACACAATGCCATAGATGTTCTTTTCTATTTAAAGATGCAAAAGCATTTTCTGAAGTGTAAGTGTGCTTCTTCACTGTGAAATACACCTCAACCATGTCGGAAGTTGTAAACTACATTAGACATTGTATGGCCTTTAACAAGTAACAAGAGCTCGGTAGAGGGTACAGCCAAATAGACAAATTCTTCTCAGAAAAGGATTTGCGAAAAGCGAAAAGAGAACGCACATCATATATCGAATCAAGGACATGATATTATCATCATTTCGTTTCTTGTATTCACCGGCAATAATTCGAAGATGCTTAAAGAATTCAAGACGGAAATGAAGTATAAGTGATCTTGGCTTCTTCTTTTTTTTTTTGAGAATTTTTATTTCTCACAAGAAGTATGCAGAGAAAATTCTGAAGAAATTTTTAAAATTATGGTTAATCAGCTTGTGGCAAATGAGAAGTTGAAGAAAAATGATCATGTAAGAAAAGCAAATGCCTCTGCATCTTAGTTTGTCATATATAATCCACCAAATCCAACATCGTGAATTCTAAAAGCATACTATCTACGTACTAGCAAAACCCAAGTAAAATTTATTTTGGCACTACCAAAAAGTATTTGCGATACTTCTGGGGAGCACTCGACTACGACAATGTTAAGAGGTCACATGTGAAAAGTCCCATATTATTAAGAGAGTGAAAAAATTGATATATACTAGTGGGTTCAGATCTAATAAGTTTAAGCTTTCGGGTTGAATGACTTTTATTAGATATGTTATAGATATCCTTGGACTAATGTAGGCCTGGGCTAGGACCAGAACCTCCTACAAAGTGGTGGTATCAAAGTCAAAATTTGACGATTATGGAATAATTGTAAGAGAGAAAAATGATTGATATATACTAGTGGGCGCAGATCTAATAGGATATGTCACATCCTTGGGCTCATCTAGGTCCAGACTAGGCCCAGAACTTCATAACAAGAGTGTACCAAAGTCGACAGATGTGGTGCACTTATAAAAGAATTGAGCTAGTGGCAAGTCAGGTGGCCACGCTTGGATGAATTTTCGAGTAGCATGGGCTAAAATGGATAGATTCAGATGAATGAAAAGAAGTTGAAGGGCATGTTTTCGAGAAGAGTTAGAAAAAGCAACTCGGTGCAATGCAGAAGAGTCAAAAAAAGCGACTCGGTGCAACGCTTAGAGAGTAAAGATTGAGTTTAAGGAAGAGTTGATTGGTTAACATGTAAAAGAAGAAGAATGTTGAAAGTTTATGTATGAATAGTCCCACATTAGATTTTAATCTGTTGATTCAATAAATTATATTGGATATGTCATATCTTTAGGCTTACGTAGGTTTGGACTGGATCTAAAACTCTCTAACAGGCAATTTGTACAATGCATCTAAAGATCAAGATCGGTTGCCTACATTGATAGTGATTGGGCTAGACGTCACGACGGCACGAAGAACACGTCAAGCTATGCAATTACTCTTTTCTCTTGAATATGCTCATTGGCCCCTAAGAAGCAAAAATTGTGGCTCTTTTGTTGGCTGAAGATGCATATGCGATAGTGGCAAAAGTCGCACAAGCAATACGGTTGCAAAGAATTCTTATAGGCAGTGGTGAGAGCGAGGAGCTGCATTTTACTGCAACAATAGACGATTAATCATGTCGGAAGCAAGCAAATATAGCCATAAGATAAAGTACGAGGAAACTTCAAAGTGTTGATGAATATTTTCACGAAAGCACTGGGAAAAGAAACATTACTATGGCTGCGCAAGCTTATCGGTTGTTGAAGGAAAGGTCAAAAAGGCGCAGATGTCATAACTAAACCGCTTTCATTCGGAAACTACTTTTACTTCAGATTGTTACCTGGACTCTACAACTTCGAATCAAGGAATGGTGAAAGTGTGATTCAAATTTGCACTGATCAGCCCAGTCATATATACGTATGAATTCTCACGAACAAATAAAACAATTTTTTTCACAGAATTTCTGCGTTTTGTTAAATGCCGACTACTATATCAAACTCTGTTTCGCTGCAGAAATAAAGAACCTAGTCTAACTTCTTTATAGTTTAACTTCTCCACTCTTTGTTTTCTAGCTCCAACAGAAGCCTAGTAACAGAGTTTAAAGTTTGTATAACTCTACCAATATACAGCTGCAATATATATAGGAATAAGCTGATATCTGAAGAGTGCAATTCTACAACTGGTGCAGTAGCATAAAAATCTTCATTCTTATTGCAGCATATATATATATATATATTGAACAAACACTCTCACAGCATTAGGCCCCCCTTCTTTCTTTCTTCTTGCTCTGTTTTGAGGCCCATTCTAACTACAGTACTAGCTGAAAACAAATTAATCGATCATTCTTCTTTACATCCCGCCGGCCTCGACCAGACAAAAATTTTATGAGATGCGCATCAGTAAAACGCACTACTTTCTACCGTCAGATAGCTCTCAAATCGAATTTTACAGTACGAAGGAATGCGACTCCCTGAGATGTGCCTCATCAAAGTTCTCCCCCGCAACCACCACTACCTCACTAAGGCGATGCCGGATCAGACCCAGACCTGAAACAAGCCAAAACCAAAGCTAAAGACGCGGCTAATTCTTCTAACCAAACTGCGGTTTAGCCTTCGACGACGACGACGAATAGATGGTGGCCGCCGAGAAGCTGTTGCCCTGGCTCCCCCCTCGGCACAGGGGCGTGCTTGATGACGACGACATAGACGTCGTCGCGGCGTTTGATGTGTCGTGACCGGCTGCTGCAGCTCCTTTCGGGGAAGGCGACGAGCCTTTGAGGAGGACATCAACCTTGCTGTAGTACTCCTCTCTTTCGTGGCGGATCTCCTTGAGCATTGCGGCGACGTCCTTCATTGTGGGCCGCTCGTCGGGGGCGGCGTTCACGCACAGCAGCGCCACGCCCATCACCTGCAGCATCTCCTGCACCTCCGAGTCGGCCCGCCCGCGGAGGCTCGCGTCGAGCACCTCCGCGCTCCCCTTCCTCCGCCGCACCCAGTCCACCACGTGCAGCCCGTCGGGGATCGTAGGGTCGATCGGCTGCTTCCCCGTTAGCACCTCCAGCACCACCACGCCGTAGCTGTACACGTCGCTCTTCTCCGTGATCTTCATCATGTATCCATACTCTGCAATTGCGGATCTTTTATATATTATTATGTAAAAGTAAAGATCCTTCGTATGAATATGCGATCTTTCAAAGTCCAACTCAAAAAGAGAATGACGCACAAAAAAAATAAATCTGAAAACGCAATACCATCCATTCATCACTCTTTAAATAAATATAAAAAGTATGAATTAGTAGCAATTGTTGGTGACAAAACATAAAATAGATCATAATGGAAATGAAGTGATATATTGAGTATCCAATCTTTAATTTGTTAAAGCGCCGTTCAGATAAGCTAAAAACATAGATTTTAAATCATTCGAAGTATTTAGGTATATTTAAAATATAATTCTGGTTATTTTGTTTCACGATTACGAGCAAGTTACGTATTCTCTGTTCGACTATCTTCTTTCTAGTTTATCCACGTATCACTATCACATGAAAAAAAAAAAAACACAAACACACACACACATGAAAATTGAAATAAAGCTTAGAGAATGAATTTAGTAAGAGTGGTAGTTAGTTACCAGGGGCGATGTAGCCATAGGAGCCGGCGACGGTGTTGGAGGAGCGGCCGAAGTCGCCGTCGTCGACGAGCTTGGCGAGGCCGAAGTCGGCGATGTAGGGCTCGAAGTCGAGGCCGATGAGGATGTTGTTGGCCTTGATGTCGCGGTGCACGATGGGCGGCACGCAGTCGTGGTGCAGGTAGGCGAGGCCCTGCGCGGCGCCGAGCACTATCCGATAGCGCAGGTCCCACTCCAGCGCCACCCCCTTCCTCTCGTGCAGCAGGCTGCCCAAGCTCCCGTTGGCCATGTAGTCGTACATGAGCAGCCTGGTGCTCTTGTTCCAGCAGCACCCCAGGAACCGCACGATGTTCTTGTGCCGGATCGACCCCAGCGTCCGCACCTCCGCGGAGAACGAGTCGCGCACGCGCCCGCGCCCGCCGCCGCTTCCCTCCTCCTTATTACAGCCCACGGCCGTCGCCGTCGCCGCCGCCGCCCGGTTGCTGGGCCACAGCTTCTTGACGGCGATCGCGTCGCCGTTGTCCATGTCGACGCGGTAGACCACTCCGGAGCAGCCCTTGCCGATCACGTTGGCGTCGACGAGGCTCCGCACCACCTGCTCCACCGAGAAGCTCAGCTTCTGGAACGGCGTGAACTGCCACGGCCACGACATCTCCCCGCCGAGCTCCCGATCGTCGTCGTCGTCGTCGTCCGATCCCTTGCGGCCGCAGCCGCCGCCCATGCGGCGCGCCCGCACGATGCCGATCATGCCGAGGACCATCGCCACGGTCGCCGTGATCAGCAGCGCGATCGCGAGCTTCAGCCGGCGCACCCGCCGGCTCTGCTGCTCCGCGGTCATCCCCGGGCGCCCGCCGGCGTCCACGCTCACGAAGCACACGTCGCCGCCGCGGGTGCAGAGCCCCTCGTTCCCCGCGAGGTCGGCGGCCGACAGCTGGCGGAAGAGCTTCGTGTCCGGGAGGTAGCCGGTGAAGTTGTTGTTGGACACGTTGAGCGCGACCAAGTTCTCCAGCCCGGCGAGCGCGGTCAGCGTCCCGCCGAGCGCGTTGAAGGAGAGGTCGAGCACCGAGAGCTTGCCGAGCTGCGATATCTTCTCCGGGATCGGCCCGGAGAGCGAGTTCCTGCTGAGGTTGAGGGCGATGTCGAGGCCGTCGATGTCGCACAGCTCGGCGGGGATCCCGCCGGAGAGCCGGTTGCTGCCGAGGTCGAGCAGCTCGAGCCCGCGGCAGCTGCCGAGCGCCGCGGGGATCGGGCCGGACAGCGCGTTGCCGCCGAGGACCAGCTTGTTCATCGCCGCCAGCCCCCCGAAGCTGTCCGGGATCGGGCCGGCGAGCTGGTTGAGCGAGACGTCGAGCACCTGGAGCCCCCGGATCGACCCGATCGTCGCCGGGAGCGCGCCGCCGAGCGCGTTGCCGCCGAGGTCCAGCATCTGGAGCGCCGAGCAATTGCCGAGCTCCGGGGGGATCGGGCCGGAGAGGCGGTTGCCCGAGAGGTCGAGGAAATTCAAGTTCCTGAGCCCGCCGATCTCCGCGGGGATCGCGCCGGCGATGCGGTTGCCGCCGAGGCGGAGGCGGACGAGGGACGCGGCTCCGCCGATCTCCGGCGGCAGCGGGCCCGACAGGTCGTTCGACAGCAGCAAGAGCTTCGTGAGGTTGGGGAGGAGGAAGAGGCCGGCCGGAATTGCGCCGGTGAGGTGATTGTGCGAGAGGTCGAGCGCCTGCAGGCCGGAGAGCGACGCCAGCGACGGCGGGATCGCGCCCTCGAGCTGGTTCTGCCAGGCGAACAGGACGGTCAGCGACGACAGCCCGCCTAGCTCCGGCGGGACCAGCCCGGAGAGCTGGTTGGTGTCGAGCTGGAGCTGCGCGAGCGACGTCAGGTTCGCAAGCGACGGCGGCACCGAGCCGGAGATGTTGTTGTCGCTGAGCATCAGGTCCTGGAGGCCGGCGAGCGCGCCGAGCGACGGCGGAATCGCCCCGGAGATGGAATTGATCGAGAGGTCGATGGACTGGAGCGCCGAGAGGTTGCCGAACGAGTCCGGGATGGGGCCGGTGAGGGAATTCTGCCAGAGGAGCAGCCGCTGGAGGTTGGGAAGGCGGCCGAGCGACGGCGGGAGCGGCCCGGAGAGCATCGCCGTGTAGACGGAGAGAGTCTGGAGGTTCTGCAGCCGGCCGAGGGACGCGGGGATCGGCCCGGAGATTTTCGTATCGGCGAGGCCGANGGTGAGCATCGCCGTGTAGACGGAGAGAGTCTGGAGGTTCTGCAGCCGGCCGAGGGACGCGGGGATCGGCCCGGAGATTTTCGTATCGGCGAGGCCGAGCACGGCCAGCCGGGAGAGCCGGGAGAACGACTCCGGGATCGGCCCGGACAATTCGCGGTTGCCGCCGGCGCGCAGGGTCTCGAGGAAGGCGAGATCGCCGAGGGAGTCGGGGAGGGGCCCGGAGAGGCGGTTGTCGAAGAGGAGGAGCTGGCGGAGGGACCGCAGCCCCCCCAGGGACGGAGGGATGGGTCCGGAGAGCTGATTGGAATTCAGAATTAACAATATTAATCTGTAGAGACGGCCCAAAGAGGAGGGAATGGGGCCCGAAAGGGAATTAGAGGAGAGGTCGAGGCGAGTCAGCTGAGAGCAGGAGGACAGGTCCGGGGGGATGGGCCCGGTGAGATTACAGTCGGAGACGGTGAGGGAGGAGAGGGAGGGGAGGGAGGCGCAGAGGGACGCGGGTAAGGGGACGGCGAGGGGGACGGATTGGACGGTGAGGGCGGTGACCTCTCCGGAGGGGTTGCAGGATACGTGGGTCCAGTTGCACGGAGAGCGGGAATTCGGATTCCAATCGGGAAATACGGGAGGTTTCGAATTGTCGACGGCTGCCGTGGAGTTGATCCACGCGAAGAGAGCTTCGACTTGGGGATCCACAGAGGCCGAGGAGGAGGAGGAGGAGGAGAATAATAAGGGGAGAATCAGTAGAATGCTTAATAGAAGGAAATGGAAATGGAAATGGAAATGGAAATGGTGGTGCTGCCTCGACCTCGGCATTTTCAAAACCTCCATTCTCGCTCCTCTTCAGCTTCAAATCCCACAACAACAATATTGTTTTTCAGAGTTTGCTGCGTATATCTCCCTTCTTATTTGTGCGTTGGGTCTCTCCCCTTTGCTTTAACCCATGATGGAGACTTCAATTTGTATGTATCTCTGCGTATATATATATACATATATTTTGTTTACTCTTCTTCTTTCCCTCTCTCACTAGTAGCTATTGGTATTTTTGAATGGTTTAATTAATAAAGAGAGAGAGAGAGAGAGTTAGATCACGTCACGCGCAGAGCACGAGCGGTAGCAAGAGGACGACACCATGTGCATGTGCGTGTGCGTGTGCGTGTTGTGGGCGACTCCGCACTGTGTTGCAGCGGCGAAGCCAATTCAGTGTCTTCCCATTCTTGCTGCTACGAAAAAAAAAGGGCAAGAACCAGTTGTATCCGTACATCATACACACCTTATTTATTATTTACTAATTAATATTTTAAATTTTAATTAATTTTATAGATGTGACCTATAATGTCTAAAATAACTATATATAAGAAGTCATAAATATTGATTTAAATGGGTCACGGTCGAGTTGGAACGAGTCACGATCGAAATAGCGGGATGTCGGATTGGGTCGAGTTATATTCGGATTGGCGTGACGTTGGCCGGATCGAGTCAGAATAAAGATCCATGGTTGTTGTGCTTGTACACTTTAAATGAATTAGTTGTATTTTTTTGATAGCTCAAATTTTTGTGATTAATGATTAGCGCCAACAATACGATAATAAATTTAGAACCAATACTACCACTCAAAACATTTGCATAAATGAGTGAATAAAGGATATTTGAAATGAGAAGATTGACTATTTATGAAGATAGAGATATTTTAAATATCCTACAATTAATCAATTTGAAGAAAAATACTATGTGTGCACTTTGTTATAGTGTATATATTTTACATCCTATGATTCGAGTGTTTTAAATTTTTTGTTGTGTTTTTAGTAGTAAAAAATGCTGATGAGATAAGCAAATCTTAGACTTTTTTTAAGAGAAAGGTAACATACTATCCTATACATATTTTTTTTATGAATCAAACTTAAGATATCGAATAACAACCGATCAGCCATATTTTTCCATTTATGTTTGGGACGGTCTGTAGTAAACCTTAGTTTTTTAAAAGCTAGAATCTAAGATTTACAAATAGCATTGCTCTTAAGTTGTATTGGTAGATCATATAGCTCATATTTGTTATTTAATATTTAATATTTTAGTATGTAATTAAATTTGATATATGTGATCTATGACACCTAAGGTATCTATGTATAAGAAGACAAAAATTTAGAAAACCTATTACTACACATCAAATATTTGCAGAAATTTAGTATTAAGATTTCTTCTTGTGATTTGAAATTATTAGTTTAATTTTTATTTTTCCAAAGATCTCGGCATCCGTGACTTAAGTATGTTAACATATGTCACCTATGGCGGAGAAGGGGGGCAGCGGCGCAAGGGGCGCTTGACCGCGACGGCAGTGGAGAAGGTGGAGGAGGAAGGAAGAGGAGGATGAGAAAATGGTGGGCAAGAAGGAGGAGGAAAAAGAAGAGAATAAGAAATAATGTAAATTTCATCCAAATAGTGCAACTTTCGTCTAAAGTGTATAACTCTCATTCAAAAAAGTACAACTTTTATATAAAATAGTAGAAAACTTTTTTTAAATTATGTAATTTTATTTTAACAGTGTAATTTTATCTTTTTTTTCTTCTATGATTTTTAGTCTTTCCTTTAGAAAAAAAATATTTTTTATTTTTTATTATTTTTATTTTCTTTCTCACTATAATTTTTTTTTTGTCACAACCTTTTCCTTGCCTTCTATCGCAACCACCGCCCTCGTCGGAGTATAACTATTTTTCTCCTTCTTCCTCGCCGACATACTTTTTGACCCCGATAAATACTTCCTCTTTGTCGCCGATGGCGACGGTGGGGACGGCAGGTGGAGGAGGATCGGAGAGGAAAAAAAAAATGGTCATGACGCAGCCTTGCCGGAGTTGGAGGTTAGGAGGGCGGGGCATGCGCAAGCGAGGGCGAGAGCATGAGGGGCAGAGGCGGGCAGCAGTTTCCGCCTTCGCCTTCGTCGACTTCTTTGGTAAGAAAAAAAAATAATGCTAGAAAAAAAAAGGAGAGAGAAAAAGAGCAAGAATATTTTGGCCAGTTTATTGAAAATTCGAGTCGAATCTGTAAAATCGAAAAAGACGGCTCAGTTTTACAAAAGTTCAAAACTTTTAAAATTTTCATACAAATTGACTTTTTTTTTAAAAAAATAAATTTAATTATTTTAAAATATAAATAATGAGGTATAACTGCCACCGTAAAATCCATCCGTGGGGTGAGTGTGTCGAATAGGAAAGGGTGAGGGAAAACCGAGCATCTCTCTACAGCATCACGTTATTATTATTTTTTTTAATAACAAGATTATAAAAGGAGAAAAAAAAAATTAAGAAAATGTGACCTGTGACTTGTGAAGGGTTTAGTACGTTTTGATATGCTATGACATAGCAGTAGATCCGGTGTAAACATAGATGTAGGTTATTTTACCCCTTACTACTGTTTGTCGCATTATCTTTTTCCCAAGTTAATTAATTACAGCTACTAATAATTATAAAAAAAAAAAACTTCAAATACCATTTTTAGTATTTCGTGTTTTCTCACTTTAATATATCACTTTAGCATCTCCGATTTTATTTTTCTCTTTTCGTTATTCCTTATATTATTTTTTCTATTAAATCAGTGACAAAAGTTAACATCATTAAAAATTAAAGTAAAAATGCGGTAAACCACAACGTACTAGAGTGAATAATCGATAAATTATAGGTGAAGTATCTGAAGATTTTTTGTATATACGATTTAACAGAGAGTTAATAAAGATACTGATAAGAAGAGAAAAATAAAATCACAAAGCGGTAAAATGATATATTTTAAACTACAGAATGGTAAAGTGAGAACATGCGAAACCATTGAGGTGGTATCTGGAGTGTATTCTAAAAAAAAAAAAAAAAAAAAAAGAAGAAAAAGAAAAAGAAAAAGGTGGGAGAGCCTAGCTTGTGGCTTAGATGGCTAATTAAGTGAAGTGAAGTGCTAGGCTTGGTCTCGGGCTTTGGAGAAGCCTTATTTATTGCTGTGGCAGGGAAAGTGTCTCTTGCTGAGCACTAGTAGCCATTTATTTATGAGCAGTAACCGCACTTGAAAAAAAGTTAAAAACTGCTTTTGCTTTTGGGCGATTTAAGCACTTAATTTCCGGTCAAAACCAGCTCGTGTGATGTCATTTTATTAATTTTCAGTGCCTTGGCATTTTGCACCTGATTTTAGGGGGGAAGCTGGGGTCAGCAAAAGCGCTCCTAATAAAAACACCTGGAGTTGCTCTAGCTAGGGGCCAATTTGAGCAAACTCGTGTGCGTTTTGAGTCCGTAGCAGTAGTATATTAGTAACATAATTTGGCTAAGGATTTTGGGTTCATTGAATGTTACTAACTAATATCATGCCATGCTTGCACAAATATGGTGTTTTTTAGCTCCAATTTTTAGGCTTTACAACTATTCATGCGTATGGATGCGAATTATTACTTCTCGGCCTTATTTAATGCGCGTATTAACTCAGAAAAAAAAAATCAACCGTTTCTAATGTAAGTGACAAAAAGTTTAATGATTGGTATTCGAGATCTCAAGTTCAGCTAAATTTATTTATAAAAAAATAAATAAAACGAATAACATGTTATCTTTCTCTCAGAAAATAAAAAAAAAAAAAAACTCGAAAAAACATCAACTACTAGGCGAAGTTATTTAAGTAGCAAAAGCATCTCAACTGACAAAATAAAAATTGAAAGCTTGATTATAGTTATTTATTACTGAAATTTTTTAAGGGGCAATTGCCTATATATCCCTTAAAAGTTTTCTGTTTTCTTATTTACCCCCCTTAGAAGGCTAATATTGAAAATACCCTTCTTATGTTTCAAGTCTTTCTAATATACCCCTGGAGTTAAGTTCCGTCAGTTAGCTGCTGTTATCTCTGAAAAATTACCATTTTGCCCATTCCAATATACCCTCGTATCGTAACTCACTTATCTTATATACCTTTCATATAGCAAATATTTTTCTTATTTGCCCTTCAAATATCAATTAATTAATTAAGCACGTCGGGAGCGAGCAGATGAACGGATGAGATCGATCGCAGCTAAACCAATCTTAATGGCTGGAGGCATAATTAGTTAATTCGGATTCGGCAAAAATTTGGTACAGATAAAATTCGGATAAAATTCGTCTTTTAATTTTTAAATTTGTTGAAAAATACGGCTAAAAAACTTATTCGGATACGTAATATATACGGGTATTATACGTTCACCAATTAAAAATTCCGGATCAAAAATTCGGCTATATAATAAATATATAATAATTAATATACTATATATATTNTCTAGATCAACTCTAACGGAGCCGATCGTCGATTCGAAAGTCCGAACATCGAAAACAAAGTGGAAGCACGGAGGCCTCCGTGCTTACGAAAGCATACCAGCCCACTCTATATATATATATATAATGAGAGGGAGGTCCACCCTCTCATCTGGTCCACGAGGCCATACTGGCCTCGTGGACCGCGCACACCCAGTGCTCCCCGACGAGCTCCGCCCTCTCTTCGTCTCCACCGGCTCCGTCGTCCCCTTCCCCCGCTCCTCCGACATGCCCCCATCTAACTTCATGCCCTCCGCCTCCCTCTCCTCCTCCTCCTTGGTCCCGTCTGCCAGCATGCTCTTGCTCCCGGTGCCGGCCAAGGCGGTGGAGGAGGAGGAGGAGGACGACGAGAGCGGCGACTCGCAGGCCGTTTTTTTTGTGCGAATGAGGCGAGGCTTCTTGGGGGCAAAGGTAGAGGCGGAGGAGCCGGCGCCGAGGTTGGCGGTGGCGGTGAGCTGCTGGCGCTCGCGGCGGCGGGCGGTGAGCGGCGAGCTTGATCGAGAATAATGATATTAAGTTTGGGAGAGAAAAAAAGGATAATTTAAGAAAATAGTTTAATAAGATAGGGGCAAAATAGGTATTTTAATTATGTTTTAACTCTGGTATATATTTAACCCATGTTTAACCCGAGTTAGTTTAACAAGGGATAACTGCGGGGGTATTTTGGAATAACGGTGGAACATATGAGGGGTATTTTAGAAAGAAAAAAAAAATAGGGGTAAATCAGATATATTCAAACGCATGAAGGGTATATTGGCAATTATCCCTTTTTTTAAATTGCAATGATAAATTTATTTCACTATTTATAATATTTTTTTGAGAGAAGGATGGTATGGTAGGTCTTTTTTTAAAAAATGTAAAGTAACTAAGTTTTGAATTTAGAATCTCTTGATCATACTAATTATTAAGGTTTTTTTGACACTTGCTTCGCTATTCACTAATTTTTATATATATTGACGAACCATTAAGATTGAAAATTCAATTTTATTTTATTAGTCCATTACCTTTTCAGAGCTGAACTCAATTTCAAACATTGAGTGATCAAAGTAGGTAGTTTTATATTAATGTTCTTTCCATTTTTCTATCTCAGCCCAAATTTCAGCAAATTTAAATTTCAAAAATATTTTATCGCAAAATACTTTTTCACTTAAAAATCCATTTTACCTTTTTACCTTTAATACATCAGATACGACATATAAAAAAAATAAAGACAAAATATAATATAAAATATATCAGTATTTTATGTGGTTCAGCCATCTATTTATATAATAAAAATGTACCACAATTAAAAATAAAGTAGACAAAAAAATTGGTTGTCTAGGAAACATTAACTGCAAATACATTTAATGCTCTCCTCATTTTGTGATTATTAAATTATACAATTATAACTGTCATTATAGAAAACCATAATAATGTGTAGCCAAACCATATATATATATTTCTTCCTCAAAATTAATTAAAGCTTGATGTTTTCATGTACTTTTTGAGATTGGTGTTTTAATGTACTTGTTGTTTTCATTAGTTGTGATTGTGATATAAGCATATCAGATTAAACCTCCATATTAAACACTAGTAACCAATCCCAAGGTCTAGAGACAAACATAAGATAAAAAATTAGGAGTATAAATCAATAGTTTAAACCTTCTCTTGTGTTTTCGAAGAAACATAAAACTTGTACACTAGTATGGCTAACATATATATTATTGATTAAAGCTAACTCTTTTCTTGGACTAACTTGATAAACTATTACTTATTTCTCCAATTAGCAGTTTAAATTTTAAAATCTGCAAGCAAACGTCTTCTCAACTTCAACTCCCCAGGGAAAAAGAAAAAAAAGAGAGAGAGAGAGAGAGAGAGAGAGAGAGAGAGAGATCCTTTATGTACTTACAATTTGTTTATTTTAAAATTTTATAACNAAAAAAAAGATTTATGAAATTTAAAGTTTAGTCGCATGTTCGCAAAAAGTGTAGGGGTTCTTGGTACATTTCTTTTTCTCAAAACAAAAGAAAAAAAAAATAAAATCTACAGCTGTAGAAACAGATCAAATTTCACTAATTGCAGTATGTGTGTATATATATATATAAAATGACTTTACCTGTCGATTTAGTTACTACCCTTTTGTGACAGTCACTTATGTTGATCACATGCATTCCACATGCTTTGGTGTGTTAATTACTATTGACTAATCCAAATTATTTGTTATTATATAATTTAATACATCCAAAAATAATAAGCTATGTATAAATAAATTAACAGTGAAAAAGTCACCACACCACCACCCACTCTATATAGGGTTTAAAGTCTAAATTGAATTCACCGCACGTATCTCGAGGCAAAATCCACATGGTGGTTGATTCCATTTCCCCCACTTACCCCCACTTACGCATTGTACTACCCCTTCTTTTTTTTTTGTCTCTTTTTTTTTTAATTTAATTAATTTTAACCTAATAAATTCAGATAAATTAATTATTTTATCAAAATAATTAATATGTAAAAGATTCTGTAGAAATTAATCACCTGTTAATAGTTACTTTAGTCATAAAAGTTAATGTAAGTTTCATGAGCTTAATTGACTAAAACTTTTAAATATAAAATAATTAGAATTTAAACGGTGCCGATGCAAAAATTAAAATTGAGCGCTCGATTTTAGAACGGCCTATAGTTGAGGGGATCTCCAAAAATTTTTATCTTTTTTTTGGTTAATTTTACGGAGAATTATACGAAACAAACACAGCACAAAATAATTCCTAATTCCAATCTGAAAGCAACAAAGTTATCGACTAGGATATGTTTATAAATATCTCAGACTATATTATAAATATTTAGATTTATAACTCGATTGTCAAAGACAAACATTTGCTATAAATCCAGTTTTACAAAAGCTTAAAAATTTGTGAATTTTTTTTGCAAATAGGCCAAAATAATATAGAGTATATATATGAACTCACTAAAATGAAAAAAACTATTTAGTTTTAATATGTTTTTAATTAAACTATGTGTGGAGTAAAGAGGAAAATGAACACGGTAAATTGAAAAAGCTTAAAAAGTATAGTATATAATTAAGTTCCATTGAAAATTAATTAAAATCATCACTCTTGATCAATACTTCATGAAGTACAATCAAGCAAATTTTTAACTTATTTTAATTAATTTAACAGTTAAAATAACATCTACATCCAATAGATTATTAAAATACTCACATTTGAAACTGCTTGATAGATGAGCAAAATATATACAATAGAAGCTCATAAAGTTTGGTTTCTAACATCTTAAGATGTTGTGAAATATTTTTTAATAACTTACCGACCGTCCCTAGAGCAAGTGGCAAAGGGCTTGGTGGTTGGTACCCGAGACCCAAATTCGAATCCTAATTGATTCACATTTCCAGCTAAGTTTATTTCTAAATGAAATAAACGAAGCGGATAGCGTGTTACCAATCTCTCTCTCTCAAAAAAATAAAAAAAAGGTGGTGGGGCCATTATTTATAGTGGACATGTCCAATATTTCCATATTATATATATTTTTAAGAAAAAACTTCAAAACCCCAACAGTGCTTTCGCACTTTTTTTCATTTTAGTATCTGTGATTTAAAGTGTATCAAGTTAGTACCCTGTGGTTTCGTGCTTTCTCACTTCAGTACCCTGTGGTTTAAAGTGTATTAAGTCAGTACTATGTGATTTTATTTTTNGCACAAAAGCGAAACGGCGCTCCCCCTATCCCCTGTCTCTAGGGTTTTTTTTTTTCCCTTTATTTTTATTCTTAATTTGCCTCGGAAATCCCACCCAATAGAATCTACCCACGTGTTCTCTCTCTCCCTCCACCACCTTATAGCCAATGTATAATATAGTAATTTTATTATATTATTATTATTATCCCATAGGACATAATGTGATGAGCCATAGCTAACGAATCGCACGTGACATGGGTGTTTAAAACAAAGTTAATTAAATTAAGCCACATCAACTTTAGTAATTTTAAAAGCATAACAGGGTTGGGTATTGGTGTGTAAAAAAGTAAAACAAGTGAACAAATTAAGAGATGTTATTAAAAGAAAAGAAAAGGGAGGTGGGGCTTAGCTGTTTATTCATATATAGCATGCATGAGGGGTATACATCGAGGGGATTGATTTTAACTGGGCAAGTAACAACAACATGTATAAGCATAAGCATCCGAGGTTAAAAGGATAAAGAGAGTAGTGATGGGAGAGTTAATGAGTGCCATGCATGTGCACTTTTACTGTAGCTAGTGTGTGCACACTCACTATCATAGGCTTCATTGACTAAAGTGTGACACATGCATATTTTGGAACAAAGTTTACCAAATAGCTAGCAATACTTCACATTATCTATATTTGTTTAATCATATTTTTTTTAAGGCAAAAATAAAATAAATATACATTTTTTAAATTATAATGGGATGAGTGAACTCTAGTGAAGCAATTTGATTGATTTGAAATGGTACTATATAAGTAATATGATTGTTATATTCTAAACTTTTCCTATTTTGGCTCGCTTCTACTTTTACTTACTGTTGCGACTACGTACAACTATTACAGATAAATCACTTGGTACAATATAAATTTGTGAAGGCTCTGTTTACATGCATAAATATCATATTTGATATTTTATTTTAGTTTTCTCAAAAATTAATTCTATAGTATTTGATAAAAAGATGTCTGATTAAGTATTCAAAATTAAGACCATCATTAATATTTAAGTCATTTCTTAAAATAAAATAAATTATTTTCCAAGTGAAATATGCTATTCGACTAAATAATGACTTTCAAAACTTTGTGGAAATAAAAATCAAACTATTTGTTTCCAATTACATAAGAAAGTTTTTTTTTTTAGCTAAAAAGTTATCATTGGATACATAATTAATTTATTTCCACATTCAAACAATATATTTATAATTGATAACAAGTCGAGAAGAGATTTGACTCTAATAAATGCATAGTTTCTAATTTGGCATTTCCCCATTTAGTTTAAAAAGTAATTGCACTATCAAATAATAACGTACTTACGGAGCAACTTTAATCTATATTGGTTAAATATGTCCCGATTTTTAGAACCACGAGATTTTCTAACTCTACTCTAATGTTATTCGATTTGGTGAAGAAGACAAATAATTCAAGGCATGGTAGAAATTGTTAGACGTGCTTCAAATTTTGGGACCGCAAGTTTCCTAATGTTATTCGATTCTGGTTATTCCATTTAGTGAAGTTAATATTATTGCTAATTTCAGTAGATTTGTAGTCCTAATTGGATTAGGATTTAACACTACGATCAATATATCTTTTATTCCGTAAATTTTGTGTAGCAGATGATCATGAGAGAGAGTTTGGGTATATTTTAAAAGTTAGGGTTTTCATGCGAGAGATATATTTTGTACTCTACTCTAATTATAATAAAAGTCTTCACTCTGTCTTGGTCTATAAATGTAAGTCAGTGGCCAAACCATGTAAACATTTATATGCTTTATTTTGTTTCTTTCTTTTCCAATTCTTCTTTCGTATTTTTGCATCCCACGAATTACAGCTTTTTTGCTTTTGTCATCACAAATTTGTGTTAGTGTGAATCTGGTATTAGTGCAAATCGTGGATTGCTAACAATATTAATGTTAAAGGACTCAAACCAACCCAAAAATTTAAATTAGTAGGTGAAAAATACGCTCTTCGCATCAAATACTGACTATGATTCTCTATCCAATATCAAACTGTAACTTTTAACTTCCCCCTTAACATGTGTAGGCGGATATTACTAATACGTGAAACAAATCTAATGCAATTGCACAAAATCAATGTATAATACCTTTGGTAACATGCGACACAGGTTCGATCCATTTGTTACGCGTGAGTAACATTTGACACAACTAAATTGTGTGTTACGTATCCGAGGTTCCAAGTTCGAATCCTAATTGATTCACATTTTTATCTTAGGGTGCGTTTGGTTCGCATTATAAAAGATTACTAGGAATAAAAGATATCCAAGAATTTTATTCCTATTCATCCTATACTAAGAATGTGGAATTCCTGTGTTTGGTTCGTATGATAATATTAATTAGCCATGTTATTTAATATTACAAAAAATATACAATTTATTTATTTATTTATTTATTTAATTTTAGATAATGTTACCAAAAGTTTCAACATCTTTTTAAAAAAAGGGAGAGAGAGTATAAGTTAGAGAGAGAGAGCATAATTAAAAAAATAGAAAGTCGAAACTAGAGGGAGTGAGAGAGTTGAAATTTTAGAAAGAGAGAGAGAGAGAAAGCTTAGTTTAGAGAGAGAAAAAAAAGTTGAATTTTAGAGAGAAAAATAAGTTTAGAGAGAAATATAAGGTTAGAGTGTAAAAAAAAATAATATCAATTAGCCGGTGGGTAAGAAAAAAGAAAGAGATTAGACATATTATGATTACCTCAATCCATTAATATGAAGATACCCACCCTCCCTCAAGGGAATGAAATTAGTACTTTGGAGTGAATCTTATTCCCAAGTGAATCCAATATTACCAACTAGATTATTTAGTGCGTTTAGCCAAACATCGTCATATTTTTTTATTTCCATTGGATTATTAGGAATCTTTAAAAGATAGCGTGAACCAAACACACCCCTAAGGTTATCTATCGATCACTCACATGTTCCTTTGAATCTAGCTTAAGTTTGTCTAGATATTCATGTGTCTCTATGTTCCACATCCTAGGTTCCATCCTAGTTCTAATACCATTATGATGTCATATATGCTTTGTCAAGATCTTCATGTGATTCTATGTTCCACATCCTAGGTCTAATGCCATTATGATGTCATGTATGCTTCAAGGGTCACAAAATACTTTATTTATATATTGCATGTGTTCCTACATTAACATGGCAAATGGGTTAAAAAAACCTATTTCCTAGGTCAAGGCCCCTAGTCCATAAGACCTCTCAAATATCATTACATGCGCATAAATCTCCTTTTAGTCTGCACTGTATATATATATATATATATAATTGATCTAAAATACTTTTAGAAACACTAATTCCTTGGTGCTTCTAAGTTTCTAACCCTTAGATCTACTCCTTGATTACTAATAGCCCTTGGATCAAACACTATTCCACCTACCACCATCATCCCAATCTTACATCTCTCCTTCCAATGGCTAAAAACTTAAAAGCACCACCCTCTTGGTGCTTTTGAGAGTATTCTAACTCAACTATATATATATATACTTAAAAGCTCTTGGATCTACTCCTTGATTACTCAACTACTCAACTATTTTATATTTTTTTTCACCCTTTCTTCTTTTTTTCATATGCACTTTATTAGTAAATTCTGATCATCACTATCTATTGGTGAAAACAGAACTGGAGGTACCAATCTTCTTAATTTTCAATATCTTGCTTTTCTTGCTTCTCTTTAGCAAATATACAATTTTAAAATTATACTTTCATTGTTTTTTAAATATTTATAAGATAATAACATTTTCAATGCATTGTTATTGTGTTATATAATAAATTATTTGCCTCTAATGCTAAGAATTAGAATTCCTGTACTTAATTTCTCATGCAACTCAAGGCCAGTAAATATTGTTGCAGAAACAAATAATGTACCCTCTAAATAGCCCTAATATCTAATAATTTGATAAGAATTTAACAAACTATAGTTCAAAATATTATAGTTTATTATTTTATATGCACGTATTATTTTATTATTATATGAAAAAGAATAAATTAAAATTAAGGTAGAGTTACATATTCATTTTTAAGACAACATCTAAGACGAAAATATTGATGTAACAATTTCCTGCATCGGACGATTACTTACTAGATCTTAAACTATACTATGCATCCTTATAAAATATTTTTTTTGAATCAATAAATTTTATAAAATAATTCAGATATTTTAAGTTAAGCAAAATGTTATTCGATAATGTAGTTTTGAGATCATGTAAATATTGGAAACTAAATTAAAGAAATAAAATCAATTTAAATTTTAAATTTTAAATTATTTTTATTTTAAAATTTTAAAAGTATAGTTATAATTCCATGCATTGCATAAAAGCTATATTTATTTTGGTTTTTCCAACTGTCTTTTCATCTTATTTGAGTTGTTTCTTTTCCTTTCTTAAAAATTACATTTACTTTATCTTTTTTAATGATCCTTTGTCTTCTGTTATATTTACTCGGTTTTTTTTTTTTTCTCAGTTGCCCTTTGCCTTATGTCCGTAAGAGATGAGATTAGAGAGATGAGGGAATACGGAGGGCCCAAAATCCTACCCTAGAAGTGGTTGAACGTTTACAACTACGAGAACCCTAAGAAGATATGCCATAAAGATGAGGTTACGGTGCATAAGAAGCAGCTCAAGCGTGAGCAATCCTGCCACCACGGTGCCGAGTTCCGCCTCGAGTGCCTCCGCCAAGTCTGCAGCCTCGCCATTGTCCCCTCCTCCTCTGCCACTGTCATCGCCGCCGCCACTGTGTCGGAAGAGATGGCGCCGCCCTTCAATTCAGGGCACATCAACCTCTTCGACGGTGTCCTGGACTTCGCATTCTTTGCTGCCCAGGACGAGAGCAAAAGGCCACTGAGAGGTAAGGAAGGGGCCAATAGGGGCTGCAAAAATCTTAAGAGGCAGCAGACGAAGGAAAAACAATACTATTGAGTAAAGAAACGGTATTGTTTTGTTATCAGTACAAAGTATTATATTTCGAAACAGTGTATATAATACTGTGACTTCGTAGATGATTTCATATTGGGATCTTTCAAAGTTGCATTTGGCTGCGACAAGATCGCACACTCAAATTCATTCAACTTTCACTAGATAAATAATAAATTTTATTTTCTATCTTCTTTTGGGGTGGGTAAATAGTAAATTTTTTTATGTATATTTTGTATTCTATATTGTTTTTTCTAAAAAAAATTTCCGCCGCATCGCGCGGATCCCTACGCTAGTATTCTATAAATACACTTTCTTCATGAATCCCTTGAAGAAGGATTTCTACATGATCAAGAGTCAAGATATCTGGTCCAAGATCTCACTCCATCCTCGAGGCAGCTTTTCTAAAATCATATATATCATGACTTCTCTATTTATTCTAAGGATGGTTTCTTCTCTATTAAACCAAGTATATTTTTCGTTTAGAGATTGTTATAAATTGTTCATATATTTGATGTGTTCATTAATTTACTGTGTCGGCGTTTGGTCTCATCCAAGTATCAAGATTTGTCCGTATAAATTGGGCACGCAATAATTCTCCATTTTCACTAGAAATGCATATATATACAAAATTAGTAAGTACTCATTTTATTAATAAAATATTTGAATTTTAGAATAAAAACAAATCTAAATTTTAACACGACAAAAGTTAGAGCACAAAAAGTTTATAATTTTCAGAAGTATATACAATTTTTTATGACATTTAGGAAAAAGAATAAGTAATACTATTTTACAAACTTATAATAAAAGGAAAGTTTTCGGTTGGTAAGAGGGAACAAATAAAGCCATTGTGGTTTACTTTGGTTTCAAATCCTACATATATAAATTTTTTTTTTGAGAGATAAGTGGCATACTACCCGCTTGGTTTATTTCATTTAGAAATAAACTTAGCTGGAAATGTGAATCAATTAGGATTCAAACTTGGGTTTCGGGTACCAACCACGAAACCCTTTGCCGCTTGCTCTAGGGACGGTCGGTAAATCCTACATATATTACTCTTTTTTACATATGCGTAAACGAAAAATAGCAATGGGTTGGGCTATGGGTTCCCATGGCCCAGTTAGGCTTGTGGGCCTTCATGCTGGGCCTAAGATCCATGGCCCAATGCCATGGAGTACAAATCATTGAAAAAAATGTAGTAATTTTTCCAAATTAGCAAAAATATCGTTTTAACTTGCCAATACTATACCAACCGTCCCTAAAGCAAGTGGTAAAAAGCTTGGTGGTTGGTACCCGAGACCCAAGTTCGAATCCTAGTTGATTCACATTTCTAGCTAAGTTTATTTCTAAATGAAATAAACGAAGCGGGTAGCGTGCTATCTNGTATAATCTAACGGATGAAAATGATCCGAGGCGTAGATCTAACGGTAAAAAATTTACAAGCACCAAGTGCTTGGTGCTTTTACAAGCACCATAGCCGGAATCATATACATATATATATATAGTGTAGAACTACTATGCTATCGAAAATATAGAGGATTTGATGTTTTCGAATTTTTGACCCTTTGATTAAGAATTGTATGGTTGGGATGATTGCGGTCCCCCATAGGATTAAATAATATCCTTAGGATCGAGTGGTCCCTACAAGATAATAATAGTATTAATTCAAAGAAATGATTAAAGGGGTTAATGTAAGAATCAAAAAATCGAAAGCACCAGATCCTCTTTACTTTCGATAGCATAGTAGCTTTACTATATATATATATATATATATATATATATATATATTCGAGCTTTTCGAGCCTAATTCGAACGAGCCGAGTAATACTCAAGCTCGGCTTGAAATAAATTTCGAGCCTTTTTTTTTGTTCAAGCTTGGCTCATTTAATTTCGAGTCGAGCTTGAGCGAGTCAAATATCAAGTCGAACGCGAGTCGAACGCGAGCCGGCTCGCTCATTTGCCAGCCCTACTTCTGTGCACTTTGTATATAAGCTAAGATTTAGATTACTTACTCTTAATTAGACCTCACTATAAAAAAAGTAATATTTAAGGACATTTTTTGTAATATTTAATGATACTTAAAAGCATTTCAATATAATTTAGTGTCATATATGAAAGCGTCGGTCAAAACGTCGGCAAATTAATAAAGAGTCGTCACGTATATATTGATGCTGTTAGAAAATCTTTCTGATCTTTTATTACAATATTCTTTAAAAACAATTCGGAAGTTTAATTTCAGATTTAAAAAAATTTCAAAAAAAAAAGTAAATAATTAATACTGTAAAGAAAATGTTTAAATAAGGCCTGTGGATCGAAACGTGCAGAGTATTGTCCTAGAAGCGAAATTGCCCCTCCACATGCGAGGCTTCCCAGCAATTACTTCCAGCGATGCAACAATCATGTTCCACCCCGTCGGCACGCTTTCAAGGTGGCACAAGACGAATCCAACAAGTTTCAGATCTAGTAAAGAAAATTCGGCGAAAATCGGCGGAAAAGAGAAAGCAGAAAAAGACAAGAGAGAGTTTAGGTATGCCTGGGTTCTTCGTTAAATCCATATAACCTTCCCCAATACATATAACCTTCCCCAATATTTATAATCAATGCGAGAATCTTACTTCAACGCGTCAAATCTGTGTAGAACAAGATAAGCCTAAAATTATATGGATTAGGATTAGGATTAGGATAAAGATAAAAACGGAAAAAAATTAAAATAAAATAAACCGGGTGTATGAATCACGTGCGCCGCCGCTCGCTCGGCCTGGCTTATGTTCGTGCTGTGCGTGTATTTAAACGAGAGCATAACTCTCATTTTCTTCCAAACAACTAGCTTGAGAATAAAAGAATATTTATACACCATCAACACCCATTTGGTTTCCAATGTGGGACTAAACCTCACACATGAAAATTTTAGTTTGGCTCCCAAGTAAAGCCCATTAATAATTATTGGGCTTCCAAGAGGCCTTAACAAATTTTAAATCACAAAAAATCCAATAAAACCCAATAAAATCTAATAGATGCTATGCTAAGCACTGGTAAAATATATTCTGACACTTTAAAGTATCATAGTCTTTTAAAATTCTGACGCTTTACGGCGTCGAAAAATTAAAAATAATAGTAAAACTTATTATTTAATAAATTGGTTTAATGTAATAAAAAGTTTATTTGGCGATGTTTTTTGAAGCGTCGATATTTGCTATATTGTAGGAATACTTAGAGATACTTTCTTGAAATATCGTCTAAAAAGTATCCTTATATTAAGATTTTTTTATTTTCATTAAAAGTTATTCGAAACCTCACACTTCTATAGCAGCACAGGAGCAAGTGCTAACAAAGCATTTTACCATCGACCGTTCCTAGAAAAAGTGGCAAAGGATTTGGTCGTTGATACCCGAGGTCCCAAATTCGAATCCTAATTGATTCATATTTGCAGCTAAGTTTATTTCTAACTAAAATAAACGAAGCAGATAGCATATTATCTATCTCTCAAAAAAAAAAAAAAAAACACAAAGCATTTTACCATCACTACTAGCTAATATGTAGAATCACACAGGTAAAGGTAATGATAACTAAAAGGGATTATTATATTATCCGGAGCAATGATTTTTCATTAATTAATTTCTAATACTAACTTTAATGACTAATCATTTATCTTGTTGATGAAGCAAACAAGTACGCTTGTCTCAGTCTCGTGACAAGGTGCGTGCGTTGCCAAGTTGTTCCTTAAAAAGGTAGACTTTTTGACCAAAATGAGGAGCAGGTACACATATTTGATCTAGCTTCATTTTGTGTCGCCTAACTTGTCACAATGTTTTTAGGCCAAATTGTATAGACATGCTCTCAATATATATATATATATAATATATATATATATATATATATATATATATATATATATATATATATATATTATATATATATATATATATATATTTTTGGGAGATAGGTAACACGCTACGCGCTTTATTTATTTCATTTAGAAATAAACTTAGCTAGAAATATAATCAATTAGGATTCGAAGTGATCTCGGATACCAACCATCAAGCCCTTTTGCCACTTGCGCTAGGACGGTCGATCTCAATTTTAATTATGTTGTCAAGATATATAGGGCTGTTTGGCTAGCTTTTGAAAAAGTGATTTAAAAAAGTGATTTTGGATTTGAGAAGTGATTTTGTTAAAAGCTGTAGAGCGTTTGGCAGAGTTTAGATAAAAGTGATTTTCTGAAGATTTTGAAAAGCTGTTGGCAAAATTTTTTTGATGTTTGCATAAATTAATATTTTATTATTTTTATTTTAAAATAATTTAAATATAATTTAAATTTGAATTGAAATTAAAATATTTAAATTTCAAATTGTACAAAATTTAAAATTTGATATTTTAATTTAAAAATAATTTAAAATTTAAAAATTTAAAATTTAAAATAATTATGAAGTTGAAAATTTAAAAATATAAATATAAATTTAAAATATATATATAATTATGAATTTTAAAAATAAAATTTAATATATAAAAATATAATTAAAATTAAAATTTCAAACTTTAAATTTAGAATTTAAAAATTAAAATTTAAAATCTAAATTAAAATTTGAATTTAAAAATTAAAATTTAAATTTAAATGTAATAATATAAATAATTATTTAATTTAAATATAAAATATTAATATTTAAAAATATATTGAAATTTTAAATTTCAAAATTAAAATTTAAATTTAAAATTAAATTTAAAATAATTATAAAATTTAAAATTTGACTATTTAAAATTTGAATATTTAAATTTAAATTTTAAAATTTGAAATTTATAATTTATGATTAAAATTAAAATTTAAAAATTTTAATTTTACATTTAAATTTTAAAATCTAAGTCAAGTTTTAAATTTTATCTTAAATTTTAAATTTTAAATCTAAAATTTGAGATTTGAAAATTAAAATTAAAATTTAAAATTTGAAGTTTGAAATATATTTTTCAAAATTTAAAAGTTAAAATTTAAAAATTCAAAAATGAATCTGAAAATTAAAATTTAAAATTAAAATTTAAAATTAAATTTAAATTTAAATATTGAAACTAAAATAAAAATAAAATTTGAAGTTTAAATCAAAATCAAAATCAGATTTCAAGAACCAGTTTTTTTCTGCTTTTGATTTTGAGGCCTTCAAAATCAGTTTTCTAATTCTAAAATGTAAAATCAGATTTTAAATATGAGTTGCCAAATGCTCTATTGAGCCGAAAATCACTTTTCAACACAAAAGCTCTTTTTAAAAGCTAGGCCAAATAGCCCCATAGTTGGGTCGTGATTCTATGAATTGCTACTCTAATAATTAAAGATCGAGAGTTTGGTCCTCTGTATGTCTATTTAAAAATTGGGTGGTTTAACTCGCGGCTTCTTCGCCAAATAAAATATACGATTTGGTTAATTAGAAGGATTTTTTATGGGACTTATGAACTTAAAAAAAAAAAAAAAAAAAGACTCTTGCGTTAGTATATATTTCTGAACCTAATTCCTATTAAAATGATTTTTAGTTAATCTATATTTATACATGAATTTTCATAGCTAGATCCATATAGATATATCACTTTCATTTGAGGGCGGTGGGACCCACTATTATTATTTTTTTTATTTTTTTATTTTAGTAAAATTATTTTCTCTCTCACAACCACTTTTTTTCAACCCTCTTTCTCCTGGACCAACAAAGATGTCTCTCCCACTTTCTTTACCTTAATTACAGAGCGGTTATGAATTTCTCAATGTATGATTTTAGGTTTTCCTTTTTCTCTCACCTTTTTTGTCGCTCGCCGCTCGGAGCCCTTCAATTGCCACTCGCTGCTCCTCACGCGTCCTTAACAAGGACGACTTTCGGTGTCATCACCGGCTGTCCTATTATCAATAATTATGGAACATCTATATTCTTATGTTCTCGTTTTTATATATATATATTTCAATTATTTTCCTGTCAAATCGCGCAGGTTATTTTATTAGTATAAAATCAAAGCTGATTCTAAATCCTTTCATTTTGTTAGCTTGTGGGTGTAAGTTATTATATGAACCCTTCAAACTCAATGCAATACAAATAGATGGAAAAAATAAAATTAGTGTACTGAGATTTAATGTGAAAAAATCTCCAAAAAGAGTAAAAAACTATGGGACCGAACACACGACAACAATTCACTATAAAGAAAAGATTACAAGTTGATTACCAACTCTACATACTCAAACCTCTCTCTTTCTTCTTCAGATCTCACGAACTCCACCGAGTCGTCCACGCCTATGTTCGAATCCACGAATGCTACGTTCTGAATCCACAAAACATTTACACTTCCAATCCACGAAGCTATCAACACGCCATATCCACAACACTCACTAGAATTCATGAGTGCAATATCCCATTCGGAGCAAAAGGAAAAAGGTTGGTGGTGATTCCTTGCTTAAATGATTATGAAAGAACTATAGAAAATGTCTCTAAACAAATCTCAAATTAATATTAAAAGAACTTGAAGATATAGAGCTTCAAGAATCAATTTGAAAGAAATTATTTGAAGAGGATGAGAGAGAAAGCTACAGACAAGTTTTTAGAGTTTTTAAAATATAAAATATTCTTGACCATGCTTTAAAGAGACCCCTATATCATATTTATAGTCTTGAAAGAAATCAAAATTAGATTAGGATTCAAAATCAGAGATTTAAAAAATATTATCCGAGTTTAGGATTTGGATCCTATATATAAGGTTCGAAATTTGATGTTTTTCAAGTCCAGGATCCGAATCCTATATAAAAGTTCTAACTTTGAAGTTTTAGAAAACCTTAAGGTCCGAATCCTCCATGAAGGTCAGGATCTTTCCTGCATAATTTATATGAAACCACCCAATGTTTTTAAAGATAAATTTTTAAAAGTTGGGGTATAATTGTCCAATTGGACAGTTTTTATGAAATAATTAAAATCGCCACTTTGAAGGTTTGACAGTGCTGTATATAATGAGAGAGACTTTCGTTCAATTTTGCTCAATAAAGTGATGTTTTCAGGATAAAAGCGGTTGAGAAGGAAACCGATAAAATGAGTTCTTATGCAAAAAGCATGATATTTTATGTGCTTAATTGCATGACACTTTGATGGGAGGTTTTACTATGCAAAATACACATATGGCGAGTTTTAAGTAAGATATAGTAAACCAGAGGAGAAAAATGCAGTTTTTAAAAAATTAAAAAATAGAGAAATCTTGCAAAAAAAGTTATCACTTTATGTGTGAAAATTAAAAAAGCTTCAATAGAGAACTCCTATGTACAGAGGACTAAGAAAGGACTATAATGGTAAAGAGAGGCAGAGCAGGGATTAGTTTGCAATTGTTACATTCAAAGAGAAAAAAGAAAAGAAAAGAAAAGAAAAGAGAATAGAATGTTAATAAAAAATCTTAATTTTTTGCTCTCTCCCTCTCTCCTCACCCCTGCAACAGTCGCCCTACTTATTTTCGCCATCGGCGACCCTTTCCAGCCGTCGGTGAGCTTTGGCTGAATTTTCTCTCTTATTCTCTCCCCCCTCGTCTCTTTAGATCTCTCTAGAACTCTCGAGACTATGTGGCTGCGGCTTCCACTATCACTATCGCTGCCATCGGTTTCTCCCTCTTCTCCTTTTCTATCACCGCCATGCTTCCCCATGCCTTCTTTGAGTCGGGATCTGATCGGAGTTCAAGCTAGAGCTTCCACGACCAGATTTGGTGGGATCTCTGCCGAGGTTGAGCTGCGCCGCCTCCCTAACCCTTCTTCTCGCCAACTATGCCCTTCCTGTCCGGCCCTGATAGTTGTCGGCCACATTAGAATTCCCGGAGTTGCTACTACTCCTCTGCTACTATTTGCAGGTGGCCCCAGAACTGAGCCTCCTTGTTTCGGCTACTCTTGCCACCGACAATGCTCCTGTGAGGGAGCACTATACCCCCTCGACCTCTCCGGTAACCGTGCACACCTCGAAGTTAGCTTTAGATGTTGCAATAAACATGTGTTGGTCGTGTACTATCGAGGACATCGTGGTCTGGAAAAAATGTTGCTCCATCTTTATTACCAGTAGTTTTTGTCACATCGGATTGTAAGCACAGTGTTTGGAACGTGGAAGCATTGATAATGAACCTAAACTTAATTGCCAGTAGTCCTAGAATGCTCTACCCACAACAGTCAACAGTATGAGAGCTCGCTCTCCCTACTGTATAACCCTGACTCAGCCAAGACTCATATCACACTTCCAGCTGGTAATTAGTTCTGATACCAACTGTGACGCTCCAACTTCTCAGGGGGTCACCCATCTTAGGATTATTTTCGTCGTGCCATGCTTAACTCTCTTAACCTCTTAGGCCTATTCACTACCCAAAATGCTTAAGCCGGGCTAAGAGTATTAGCCCTATTATATCATATTCGTTTTTTCATAGGTTGATGCTTTGTATCGCACGCTTATAGGACTACCTGGAGTCTCACATTCACCCCCCTTTAAACCTTGACGTCCTCGTCAGGCTTAGACTCACAAGTACCTAGCGATGTGAAACTCGTCTTGCTAGCCTAAACCGACATTATGGGAAAATAGTCAACAGCATGAAAGCTTCGCTCTCCCCGTTGTATATTCTTGGGTCAGCCGAGACTCATCTCACACTTCCGGTTGGTAATTGGCTCTAATATCAAATATAATGTCCCAAATTCCCAGAGGGTCACCCATCCTAGGACTACTCCTGTCTTTACATGCTTAGCTCTTTTAATCTCTTGGGCCTAGCCACCGCCCAAAATGCTTAAGAGAGTTAAGCATGCTAGAATGGGAGTAATCCTAGAATGGGTGACCCCCTGAAAAGTTAGGACGTCACATTTGATATCAAAGTCAATTACCAGTCAGAAGTGTGAGATAAGTCTCGTCTGAGCCAGGGTTATACAGCGGGGAGAGTGAGACTCTTATGCTGTTGACTGTTGTGGGTGGAGTGCAGCTCAGCATAAAGTCAGTTTAGGCTAGCAAGACGAGTCTTACATCGCCTGATACTTGTGAGTTTGAGTCTGACGTGGACGTCAGGGCTTAAGAGAAGAAAAATGTGAGACCCTAGATAGTCCTATATATAAAATATAATAAGGCTAAAACTCTTAACCCGATTTAAGCATTTTTTGCAATGATTAGGCCCAAGATATTAAGAGAGTTAAGCGTGCTAGGATGGAAATAGTCCTAGGATGGGTGACTCCCTGGAAAGTTGGGGTGTCACAGTTAGTATTAGAGCCAATTACCAGTCGAAAGTGTGAGATGAGTCTCGAGTGAGCTAGGATTATACAACGGGGAGAACGACGCTCTCATACTATTGATTGTTGTGGGTGGAGCGCAGCTCACTATAAGGTCGATTTAGGCTAGCAAGATGAGTCTCAAATTGCCTGATACTTGTGAGTCTAAGCCTAAAGAGGACGTCAGGGCTTAAGGGGGGAGAATGTGGGACCCCAGGTAGTCCTATATATAAGATATCATAGGGCTAATATTCTTAACCTAGCTTAAGCATTTTGGGTGGTGGCTAAGCCCAAGCAGTTAAGAGAGTTAAGCGTATTAGGACGGGAGTAGTCCTAGGATGGATGACCCTCTAGGAAGTTTGGGCGTCACATGCTATCTTTGGATATTGCTAAGCCTTCTTGGCTAGTCGATCGTCATTGTCTTGTCTGTTTGGTGACAGTGTAAGGATCGTGGTAGATTCCGATGTCGAAAATGGCACTTTCAAAGCCCGAATTGGCAAAGTATCGGTACCAAAGCCCTTTTCGGTTTGTACTTTGCGTGCAGTTTCTCTGGCACCTAATTCGTGCATTTCGGGACTGTGAATGGGATGATGTGACGAATAGCGTGGTTCGGGCCTTCGTAGGCCGAAATGGCTATTTTGGCGAGTTTTTGTGAATATTGACGGAAACTGAATCAATAGTTATAACCGATATTTCGATCATGTTGTTGGTATTGTTGGTGACTTCATGTCACTTTTGTATGGTGATGTGGTAGAGGGGCCATCTTTGGGCTCAACGCAGGTCGTGTGCTCATTTCGACTCTGAAACGGTGTTTGAAATACTAAATTGGGCCTTTTAGCCTAACCAGTGGGTAGAGAGATGCGAGCATGCTTATTGCTGGTCGGATCTATATTGTAGTTGCATTTTGAGTGAAAATGGCCCTCAAGAGTAATCATATAGTCGTGTGCTATTCCGTTGTAAAAAATGAAAACATTTGGACTTATCGGAGTGAAAATTCTGCCGTTTCGGTGCACTGGTTGTGTACTTGGACTCCGGAACTCGTGGGATGTGTTTTGAAGGGCTCTCGCGAGTCGAAATCAGCAGTATGATATGCAAGTGACCTTTCACTGGTTTTTGTGCCAAAATCGGCATACGCTGGAACTTGTTAAGGCATAGTTTTGGGGTTGGGGTCTCTGTTGTTGCGCACTTTGCATGCGGCTGTTCCAACACCTAATTCAGTGAGGTTCGGCATTTTAACAGTACTAGCTAACATGGAGCATCACCACACAGGTAATGATAGCTATGGGATTATTATACTATATTTCTGGGAGTAACGAGTTTTCCACTACAACAGAATTAGGTTATAGGGACACATGTTTGGGACACTTTTGAATAAGTGTCCCATTTATTCTAAAACTTAAAAAAACATCTACTAATGCCTATATATAAAGCCCAATCCAACCAAAAATAAAAGATTACTCTACTCAACCCACCACACCCAGTCCATTTGGCCCGATTACAGACAGAAAAGAAAAAAAAGAGAAAAATCAATTATCATATTTTCTTCTCTCTTCACTCAATACACTGAAATTCTAGACGAAGAGCCTTTCATGTCGTCCTCCTCCGCCACCGCAGCCAACGAGATAGAGTTTCGGCGGTTGCTAAATACTTAAATAAGTGTTGGTTAATTAGCAGCACTCTTTTAGGTTATAGCGACACTCTTTAATTGTCACTATATACCTAGCGACCCCACATATAGCAACACTTTTTAAAAGTGTCGGTAATTTTAGCTAGCAGCACTTTTTTGACATGTACCTACATTTAAAAGTGTCGCTATAGACCGTTTTTGTTGTAGTGTTCATTATAATCTCTAATACTAAATTTAATGGTTAATCATTTAAGCTTGTTCATGAAGTAAACAACCTCACGCTTGTCTCCATCTCGTGTTCGAGAAGGTGTGTTACTTACTTGCTCCTGAAATGTATGCTTCCAAAATGAAAAACAAGTACATATTTTAATTATCTATGCTTAATTAATTTGTCACACTGGTTTTAGGTAAACTTGTAGAGGAGATTTCAACTACTGTTTAGCACAGCTGATTGGTTCTTTCAATTGGTGATCTAGAGATTGGGAATTAGTTTGATTTCTTGTTTCCCATTTAAACATGGGGCAACTTTTACAAAATAAAAGATGTTATTTGTCGTGTGAGGCCTACAAGTTTGTTAAATAAAGAAAAAGAAAAAGAGTTTCTCAATTGCATATATATACTATGAAATCTTATATTTACCCCATTAAAATTTAAAAGTTTTGCACTTAACTATCTTGATTTATATTTTATCAATTTAAAGTGACTAACATTAGTCAAATGGTTAAGAAACAATAAAAACAAGAGGAATTCTCAATACACTATAAATATTAAAATCTAACTCTTAAATAGTAAAGGGTATAGTTGGATTTTGCATGAAGTAACATGTTGAATAGGTTACCAATTTGAATTAGTTTATATGACGATATTGGAAAAAAAAAATTAGTAGTATATACCAAATTTGTCAGCATCCTATAAATATTAATTATCTTATTTACCTTTGTTACTTACCAAATTAGATAATACTCAATTTGTTAAGTATCCGGCTCAAAAATATATTGAATTTAAAATTAATTTTTGAAGTTGGTATTGTAATGTAAAATTTTAATTTTGAAATTTATATTAAACTTTTAAATTTGAACCTAAATTGAACTTTTAAGTGCAAATTTGCCGAATTAGAGTAATAATGTGAAAAGCGCGACATTTCATGTGTCAATTTGCATGATTTTTGATGTGAAGGAACTTATGAGCTAAACACACCTATGAGTGAGTTTTGGATTTGAAATTGTGAATATGAGGGACTAAATTGTAATTTTTGCAATTTGTGAAAATAGGGCAAAATGCGAAGGGGTTATCATTTCATATGAGAAATTGTGGAATTTTCACGGGTAGAAATTAAGGCTCATGTGAAACTAGACTCAGAAGAATGTGTGGACTCAAGTTTCGTGGATTTTCGTAATATCTGTGGAAAGTGGCACATATTTGAAGCTAGAAAGATGAATTCGATCATTTGGGGACTACTTCTCAAATGTGCGACTTTTAGTGTATTAAATGGTGAGATTTTATAACGAGGAGGGCTTCTGTGCAAATTGGGCTGCACTATGGAGATTGTGTGGAAAAGGGGGGGCTATATTGTTATTCTCGAATCGGGATCAGACTCAAGTCGTCATTGAGCATCACTGTACTGGATCACCATATTAGAATTAATTCAGCTAGAACCAATAGGACGATCGACCGAGGGTGGTGCATGTGGAGTCCGATCGACTGAGCCTGTTGATGCAACTGCAACTACGTACCCACCCCATCCTACTCCTACAACCATGCATCTTTCCCTTCCTTGCTCTATATCTCCTTTTCCTCATCTGCTTTCTCCTCTATTCTTCTCCTTCTTCTTCTTCTTCTTCTTCTTCTTCTTCTTCTCCTTCCTCAGTCTCCCTTCCCCTCCCCTCTCACAGACCATATATACCAACATTTTGGAGCTACACCACCCCATTTTCAAACCCCAATAAGACTTAAGAGTCCGATGGTCACAACAGTTGGAGTTGGAGAGTGGACCAACACGGGCCATTCGTCGACTCCGAGTTCGAAACTCCAAAGAGCAGTCGTGCATTAAGTATTTACATGCACCTTTCAATTGTGTTTTTTTCGTGTGATTCGACCTTATGTTCATTTGGTGTTCTGCCTACGGCGCATGGCCGACAGACACACCCTGCATGCAGTTGACCGTGGTAGGCATTAATACTTTGGCCTCATCGACCAAATCTAAATGAGTCGATTGGTTGGGTTTTTCTTCCCTCTCTTTGTCGTGCTCACTCAGTTTGAAAGTTATTTAGTTCTTGTTTGGCCCGACTTTTGCAGTTTACACCTCTTACGGTAGTAGCCTGTTCGTTGGAACTGCTTGAAGTGCAGTGATATCTTGAAAATTCACGATTTCAATGTATTAAATTATATCATGAAAGTTTAGATTTTCTCCCATCGCGGTGGCATATAGCTAGTCTATTTTGTTAGCGTGAGACAGTCAATCCAAAATAGCTTGTTTGTTAGTGAATAAAATAATTACCAACTTAATTAAATATTTATTACCATTGGATGCTTAAAGCTACCTGCACCCTACAATCCTATACCGTATATTTAACAAGAAAGGATCTATGGAGATGTAGCCTCATCATCATTTACCCTAAAATTGTTCATTTCTATCATAACAACATTGTGTGGGGCCATTAAAATACATAAACATAGAAGATTAGAGGAAGGACCCATGTATATATAATTCCAATACTTCATGGTCAAAATGTTTCATGAAAATCATGGGTTGAAAGATTCCCGGATAGTAGAGTGAAGCTTAATTATGGTCACATGCATTAGCTTTATCATTAATTTATTACATATCCCCAACTTTAGCCCTGAAAAAGAAGATTGTAATTCTGAGAGCCCGAGCTATCGTTATAGGGGTTAAATGGACCCACTTACCCTCACTTCGAATCTAGCTAACTCGAATCTTATTGTACTTAGAGGGTGTTTAGTTGGATACAATTATAATTACAGTATAGTTGGAGAAATACGCAGTTGAAAATGCAACAATTATATATATGTAGTGTGGAGATCTAGATACTATACTATCGAAAGTATAAAAAAGTTGGTGTTTCTGATTTTTTGGCTTTTAGATTAAAAATTGTAGGATTGCGATAATACTGGTCCCTCCTAGGGTTTAGTGGTCTTCCTAGGATAATAGTATTAATCCAAGAGTTAAAAATAATCAAAGTGATAGATCCGAAGGTTAAAAATTTGGAAGCACTACATGAGTGGTGCTTCCGAGAAGCAGCGTAGTCAAATTTGATTGTGAATAATTTGTTTGGTTGCATAATTTGTCTAGTTGAGAATTATATAAATAAAGTTTATCACATTATATATGGGGTGGTGAGATTGCTGTTAATGCATAAGATTTTTTTCTCTTCATTTTTTTTTGTGTGAGTTGAGAAGTTTATTAGGCATGTAAGCTCATCTCTCATGTTAAAACTACAATCTCCAATTGTTGCAATTAGTACTGCACCCAATTAAACATAATTCTAACTATTATAGTCGAATACCCTTGTGCAGTTCTAATTTTAGAAATTCAATTTAAATACATCAAATAAGATACCGTATTTGAAATTTTATATAAATGCAACTATAATGTAAATAAAATTACATGTAACCAAAGCAGCTGTTTACATGCTAATTAAAAGTTTCATTTTAGTGACCTAGTTCAATAATAAATTTTCTATTCTAAAGCAAAAGTTATTTATTTAGCAATCAAAATTATAAAGTTTTTGCCACAAAAACAAGTTAGATCTAAATTGCACTAGCCAAAATGTCTTTCAAAATAGTTCCGCTCAAATATCACTTCTGTAGAATTTTGGGGCCAACATGAAACATGCCCATAATGTCATAATAATTTGGGTTTAAATAGATTTGTGTGTTCGAGGGAGAACTTCATTATATGAAACCTATTTCGAACTTTTTAAAGTCGATTAGAATCAGATCTATGTTAACCAATTTGACACATTAATGGCCCTACTCTCTAGTGCATGGATGAGCTAGATTTATATAGGGCTTGGTTGTTTTGCGAATTTTGAAGGTTAAATCTGTGATATATTCCATAAAGTCGTCAACTAAAATCCCATATATCCTTAAATATAATCGATACAATAAACGGAAGAAAATACAACAACTAATACCCCGACAAACCTTCGTGTTTCAGTCTCTTGATCAAAATGTTTAAACTAAAGCAGAGAGCGAAATAACTTCAGTTTCTAACTAGAGGTATGTGAATACTCACTCTCAATCCTACTAGAACGTTAAAGCGACAGCTTTGTTTATAACTA